>NC_066554.1:8206691-8491691 GCF_024679095.1 Eriocheir sinensis
TTTCCATCCTTCCTCACACGAACTCTTTTCTTCTCCTTCTTCATTTACACCACACTCACTCTTCTCTGCTTCTCTTTCCCACCCAGTCCCTCTCTGAATCATTATTTAGGACGATGACAAACGCAAAACCCGGAGCAGGAACACGCAAGGCCTCCACGTGAACATGATGGAGCGTAAAAGAGCGAGCCAATAACGTGTCAAGGTTCCTCTTCGCTCCACCTCGCGTTGTGTTGTGCCGCCCAAAATTCATACGTGTCCCTCCCTTCCCTTCTGACATTTTGTTGTGTGTGTGTACGTCGATGTTACTGATGGTGGTGCTGGTGTTATTGTTGTTGTTGTTGTTCCTCTGTTGTCTTGGAGGTGATGAGGTGTGTTGTAATTTGTATTGGTTGTGGCAGTGGTGGCGAAGGTGTTGGTGAAGGTAGTGGTAGTAGTGGAGACGTTGCTGCTGTTAATCGTGGCGGTAGTGGTTACAGTGGGATCGCTCTGTGCTGTGGAGGAGATGTAGCAAAATACTGGTGTCACTTGTAGAAGTGTATGGATGGTAACTTATGGTGGTACTGGTTGTAGTGATGACGGCAGCAGGGATGGTGGGAGAGGCAATGTTGTTGGTGGTAATGGTGGTGGTTCCCGCACCACGAGTCTGGTGAACCCTCAGCATGAGTAAGCCATGAAAGTACATTATAAACAAAAACATTCCGATCAAAAACCACCACGCGCGGAGCACCAGCCCCGGGGACGAGGAGCGTTTGTCCCGCGGATATGTTCCACTTGTTTTTCCTAAATCCTTCAACACTGTGCACGTGAGTAGTATTTTACAATTCTACTTCATATCTGAGTCCATGAATATTCTGTTGAATTATTTCTAATTTACAAGTCAATTAAGAAATTCTTAATGGCAACGTTATTTATAAATGCTGCGATTCGGGAGGAGATTAAATGTGTATATACACATTTATATGTGTGTTTGTGTGTGTGTGTGTGTGTGTGTGTGTGTGTGTGTGTGTGTGTGTGTGTGTGTGTGTGTGTGTGTGTGTGTGTGTGTGTGTGTGTGTGTGTGTGTGTGTGTGTGTGTGTGTGTGTGTGTGTGTGTGTGTGTGTGTGTGTGTGTGCGTGTTTGAGTGTGTGTGTGTGTGTGTGTGTGTGTGTGTGTGTGTGTGTGTGTGTGTGTGTGTGTGTGTGTGTGTGTGTGTGTGTGTGTGTGTGTGTGTGTGTGTGTATATATATATATATATATATATATATATATATAAATCAGCTTCCTCGAGGGTGGGCGTTCTGTATCGTCTCCAGTTCTTCTCCCCTGCATAGTTGCTGTCCATATACAGGGGCCTTGTCCGCCCTCGTATGGAGTATGCATCTCACGTGTGGGGGGGGCTCCACTCACACAGCTCTTCTGGACAGAGTGGAGTCTAAGGCTCTTCGTCTCATCAGCTCTCCTCCTCCTGCTGATAGTCTTCTACCTCTTAAATTCCGTCGCGATGTTGCCTCTTTTTCTATCTTCTATCGATATTTCCACGCTGACTGCTCTTCTGAACTTGCTAACTGCATGCCTCCCCCCATCCAGCGGCCCCGCTGCACACGACTTTCTACTCATGCTCATCCCTATACTGTCCAAACCCCTTATGCATGAGTTAACCAGCATTTTCACTCTTTCATCCCTCACGCTGGTAAACTCTGGAACAATCTTCATTCATCTGTATTTCCTCCTGCCTACGACTCTTTCAAGAGAAGGGTGTCAGGACACCTCTCCTCCCGAAATTGACCTCTCTTTCGGCCACCTCTTATGATTCTTTTTTAGGAGCAGCGAGTAGCGGGCTTTTTTTTTATTATTGTTTCGTTTTTTTTTGTGCCCTTGAGCTGCCTTCTTTGTTGTAAAACACACACACACACACACACACACACACACACACACACACACACACACAGAGCTCAGTGCCGTCAAGAGGATTCAAAATAGATCATGCGGGTAATGTATAATATAACACCAGGTCACCGTAAGAAAAGCTTGAAGAGCTCGGATGTCGACCATGTGTGAGGCTATAGTCAATTGACCTTCACCTGTCAGCACGCGCGGCGACGATTGAATGAGTGTAAGGAACAAGTGGACACCTCCCTGGAGCACTGGCTGAGTGTCCAACAAACACCCAACTCTGGTTTCAGTGTTTTATTCCAAGAGAATAGTTAGAAATCCAACGCCGGTTTGTTTGTTTTATTTCATAACCAAATTATTCTGTGCTTTCCTCGGCCACAGAGCAACATAATTTTCCGTATTAATATTTTCGTCCCCCTGTACACCGAAAGCCCTCTGGCAGTGAATCAGTAATACGCTCATCAGTCTAGGCAGCAGCGTGTTGGCGTGTGTGTTCCCCGGCGGACACAAAAGGGGGAGAGTGCCGCCCCCCGCCGCGCCCCCTGCAGCCCACGGAGCCCAGGTGACACCAGACTTTGGCGTCGCTTTGTGTGCACTTTGGAAGGTGACATTTTGCTTCCGATGGGTTGAAAGTCACCTCATCGCTTTTTAATTCTCTCTCTCTCTCTCTCTCTCTCTCTCTCTCTCTCTCTCTCTCTCTCTCTCTCTCTCTCTCTCTCTCTCTCTCTCTCTCTCTCTCTCTCTCTCTCTCTCTCTCTCTCTCTCTCTCTCTCTCTCTCTCTCTCTCTCTCTCTTACTTTTTTTAATCGTTCTTTTTCTTCCGATTCCTCCCCTTCCTTCCTCTTCTCCGGCCCTTCTTCATCTTTCTTCTTGTCAGTCTCCTTTCTTCCCTTTACCGACCTGTCATTTTTATTCCTATCCATTTCCTTTCTCTTCCTCACCGCCCTATCTTCTTTTTTCTTACCCGTCGTATTTCTCCTCTTCACCACTATCTTTTTATTCTTCTACGGGTCTTTTCTCCTCATCGCCTTGTTTTTTTCGTATCCATTTCTTTCCTTTCTCCTACGCCTTGTCCTCCTCCCCTACCGCCTCTCCCCGCCCGCCGAAGCATGATGGCACAAACCAGACCCACAGTTAGGCCGGCCAGAGTAAGGAGTCCCCCGCTGGTGCTTATCGCCGGCCGCTTCTCAATCACGCCCTCGCCTTCGCCTTCGCCCCCGTCATCCCCGTCTATCACGCCCCTGCTCCCCCTCGCCCCGCCGCCTCCGCCCCTGTGATCGCCGCCACTCCTGCCCCGCCCCACGCCCCGATGCCTCGCCTCACCAATGCTGCTTTTTTTTTTTTTTTTTTTACAACAAAGGAGACAGCTCAAGGGCGCAAAAAAGGAAACAATAATAAAAAAAAAACTATAAAAAGAACCACAAGAGGTGGCCGAAAGAGAGGTCAGTTTCGGGAGGAGAGGCTCTTGCTTTCGATGATGATGGTGATGATGGTGATGATGATAATGATAACTCCCCGACGCTTTACCTTACTACTAATGGTGATGTTGATGGTGACGATGATGCTTCTGGTAGGTCGCCTCTTCACTTTCTTCTGTTGATGATGACGATGATGATGTTGCCTCTGCCCCGTTATCTCACTGTCGAGGCTGATGATGATGATGATGTCTCTCTCCCACCACCGAGCCCTTAACAGTAAAACAACACCGTGATGGTCTGAGACTTACCAAGTTTTTAATGCTAACCGGGAACGTCTTAACACCTCTGATCGGTTTTTTTTTCTGTTTTTTTTTTTATCATATTTGACACTAACAACATTTTTTTAACTCTTCTGACCTGATTTTTTCGATTTTTTTATCAATATTGAAACTAACACACCCTTTTTTTAACTCTTCGGAACTGATTTTCTCGCTTTTTTTATCAATATTAAAACTAACACAACATATCTTAACGCTTTGGAGCTGATTTTTTCGATTTTTTTATCAATATTGAAACTAACACAACATAACGCTTCGGACCTGATTTTTTCGCTCTTTAACAATATTGAAACTAACACAACATATCTTAACGCTTCGGACCTGATTTTTTCGCTCTTTAACAATTTTGAAACTAACACAGCCTTTTTTTAACTCTTCGGAGCTGATTTTCTGATTTTTTCGCTTTTTTTATCAATATTGAAACAAACACAGCCTTTTTTAATGCCTCGAACCTGATTATTTTTCCTTTTTTCATCAATTTTTAAACTAACACAACCTTTACTAACACCGGAGTTTTTTTTTCTTTTTTTTTTTTCATATGGCCTATAGCGCCGGTAGGCTATTCCTTAGGGTCCTGATGGTCGGCCCGAGTACGTCATGGCGCAGGCAATTGTTTATAGTGGCGACATTTCTTGGCTCATGCTGCCCCCCGGAGCTTATTCTTATTTCACTTGGATAGCTTCTTCTAGAGTCCAGGTTAATGGATGGTCTTCAGGACAGCATGTGGGTTGTCTTAGGCCACTCGGCGGTGACTGAAAAATCCGAAGTGGTAGCGGTGGATTCGAACCCGCATCATCCCCAACGCGGCGAATGCGGGGCCGGCACGCTAACCACTCAGCCACTGCCTCCTGATGTTTTCTTCTGTTTTTTACTTTCGAAACTATCACAACCTATTTTTTAAGCATTCCATAACACGTACTTCCTCCGCTAACCAAGATATATTGCTGACCTATTTTTTTTTTTTTTTCATTTCCTTACACGTATTTCCTCCAACTACATTAACAACACGTAGTAATATGGAGTCTGAAACCAAAAAAAACAAACCCAAATATATTGTTTTCGAGACCGTGGCCTCGGATCCATGCCTCTCTTTCCTCTGGAGCTCTCACTAATGGCGGTGTTTGTTTCCTTCCTCCAAAACATCCTTCGCACTCCGCTGAAAGGAGATGAAACGCCTCGGAGTGTGGTCACCGCCGCGCGCCACAGACTCACTCAACGCCGGGCTGCCAAACGACCGCCTCAGACTGATTGGCCCCTTTTGTTTATTGCGACTATAGAGCTGATCCCTCCTCGCTCTTACCTCGTGTTCGTGCTCCGGCAATAGTGGTGGAAGGTGTTCTCACGTGTAAGATGATAACGTAGCCTCTGAAACCACCGCATTAACTCATGAAAGGTCAATAAAATAAGGAATGGTGAAACGAAGGAAGGCAAAAAAACGAGAGATGCACAAAGGAGCGAAGGGAGATAGAGAAAACTAAGAGGAGATGCATAAGAGGGAGAGGGAGAGAAGAAAGAAAAGAGAAGGAAGAGCTGAGGAAGAGAGAATGGGGAGAGAGGAGAATATGAGCTTAGGAAGAGGAGATAGGTAAGAGAGGAGAGAGAGAAGAGGAGATGCATAAGAGGGAGAGGGAGAGAAGAAAGGAAAGAGAGAGAAGAGCTGAGGAAGAGAGAATGGGGAGAGAGGAGAATATGAGCTTAGGAAGAGGAGATAGGTAAGAGAGGAGAGAGAGAAGAGGAGATGCATAAGAAGGAGAGGGAGAGAAGAAAGGAAAGAGAGGGAAGAGCTGAGGAAGAGAGAATGGGGAGAGAGGAGAATATGAGCTAAAGGAGAGGAGATAGGTAAGAGAGAAGAGAGGGAAGAAAGAAAATAGAGGGAAGAGCTGAGGGAGAAAGAATGGGGAGAGAGGAGTTAGGTAAGAGAGAAGAGAGGGAAGAAAGAAAATAGAGAAGAGCTGTGGGAGAGGAGATAGGCGAGAGAGGAGGGAGAGAAGAAGGGAAAGACGGGGCAGTAAGAGGTGGCGCAACATTACAGCCACGCCCGGCCGCTGGTGTTGCGTCCTGGCGTGCACAAAGGCGGCAACATGACAAATTCGCGGCTCAGGGAAAGTTAAAGGCAAACCCAATCGCTTCCAGCACTCGGCGGCAGAGTGTTCGGGGGCGGCAGTCATGCAAATAGGAGCCTCGCCGCAGCAGCCTCGGCCCTTCATGACTCACGCTTTCCCCGCAGTTTGTCAGCGGCGGGTAGTGCTGGCGCGCCGCTGAACAGGACGTTTGAAGAATGTTTGGCGTTGTGGAGGCGAACACCGAGCACCCAAACCGCCATGACGCCGCTATTCAATTCACGAGACTTTAAAGATGGAGGCGGTGCACAGACGGAGATTGGCTGTTTATTCAAAGAGCGAGTATCGGAAATAATTTTATCCTTGTTATTTCCGCCGCAGGGTATTCAGTGCGGAGATCAATCGCCAACCGCCCCCACACGTGACGCCGTTGTTGGGCCTCACCACCGCGGGACACAGGGCGCCCACGACCATCACGGAAGCTGAAAAAGACGATTCCCTCATGATTAGCACGTAAAAAAGAATACACGCGTTTGTTGGATTCTTTATCGGAGCTGCTTTATGCTGCTGACGAGGAGGCCGAAAAATCGACTCCCACCTGATTAACACGTAAATAATACACTCGTTTAGTTGGATTCTTTACCGGTGCTACAATATGCTGATGATGAGGCGGCGGCCCACGAGCCACTACGCCCTAATGAAGGCATCAGACGGCGAGTTAGCCTCCGAGCGGCCTTCATGAGCGCCGTGCGGGCCGGCAGCCGCCATAAACCTGCCAGGAAAGTTACGGGAACATCACAACAACAACAAAACCAACACGCTGATTACTCCCCTCCATTAGCCGTGCTGTGGTGGCGCCATCCCCCCCCCCCCCCCCCTCCCCTCTTGTGCCAGGCATCATGACTCCTCCGCAGCCTCGGCACAAGGGACCACCACAACGGCCTCTGTTGACGCCCAAAGTTGCCGTGGTTGTTGTGTTGGGTAAGATAAAAAGGCACCGGAAATGGTTTCATAATACCAAAGTAGTTTGATCAGTCTTATAGATTCGAAAAGAAAGGAGCGTACTTGGCGGCATATAAAACCTGGCCCACGAGTCCCGCCTGTGTAGCAGCCACGCGTCCCATGCATCCCCACGCTGAGTGGTGGTCAGTGAACTACTAATCTGCTTTAAACCGATAGCATGAATAGAAACGTAAAAAGCACCAGCCAGGCGGAATCTTTGTAGTCCACGCGAGAAAACACGCAGTAGTCGAGTAGACGAGTGCCTCCATTGCCTGCTCGAGGGACAAAACACAGACCCAGTCGCTCTTCATCCAACGCCGCGCCTCCCGCCCCGCTAATGGCAGATGCACCTCGCCGCGGCACCGCTGTATTAAGGGCGAACCGCACTCATAACTCTGGCGGGGCGGCGAACCCTCGCCCTCTACCTCCCTGCTAATGACTTTAACCCTTTTGTGTAGAAGCAACACCGCTCACTTTAAGCTTCCTTGATGGTTTGCGAGGCATTCTCTTCGATTATAAATTAAGCAAATAATAATTGTAAATAATAAGATTCGGTGCCCTGTAAGCCTCTCAGTGAACATCCATTGCCCAGCAACTTTGCCTAAAGACAAGTTCACTCGGTGCCTTTGCAGCCGTCCTACTGGCCAGCCTTCACTGGAGCTGCCTGCACGAGTCCAGGCTGAATCAGGTCAGTCTGAGTTAAGCCTAAGTCAAGAAGAGTCTGGCCTGACCCTAAGCTGATGACAAGTTGACTTAGGGCTGAAATTGAGTTAACTCTTGACTGACTATAAACACTAAAGACTGTCATCCTGTACTGAAATGGTAGTGTGTGTGTGTGTGTGTGTGTGTGTGTGTGTGTGTGTGTGTGCACATTCACTGAATATTTTTGCTTGTTTATTCATTAATTGTTACAGGAAATCGTAATCGGCCGTGCATTCGTGTTTTCCTCCGCCAGTGCTGCACGCCCACGCCGGGGTAACATTGCCGTCCTGACCTTCCTTCCGTTAGCGGAGGCCGAGCGAGGTATTTCACTTCCCTCCCACAGCGACGCCACGTTCCCGCAACACTGCCAACAGGAAACGCTCCAGCGCGGCCCCAGGGTCACCCTTGCCCTAAACACCTGTTGGTATAATGTACTCATCGACAGTATTTGTTTCCTTTGAAAAGAATTGTAGTGATGTCAATGCTTTGGGAGATACGGAATAGTTTAACATCATCTTTAATATCTTTGAAAAAACTGACACATTTTTTTCATAAATATATAGCATCTGTCATATAGTATAGTACATTTCTACTAAACTGACTCTCCGTTGTATAAGCAAAGTTAGTCAATTTGAAAGCAATGGAAGAACAGACTGAACACCAAAAGAAAAGGAAGACAGGAGGGTGCTCGAGGCAACATAAAAGCAAACAAAAAGTAGAGCGTCAAGGCGCCTCTCCATCCATAATCGATCTCTCTTTTGGCCTCTTATTTCTATTTGCTTTTGTTTATGTGTAGTACTGAGCAGGCTTTTTTGGGGGGTGGGGGGTGGGGAGGAGGGAGTCTTGCCCTTGAGATGTTTCCTCTACTGCAAAACATATATAAAAAAAGTATTCCTTATTTTCCACCACATACTGACCTCCCGTTTGGCCACTCTACTTCTCTATAGGAGCAGAGTTTAGCGGGCTTTTATGTTGTGTTGGTTTTCTCTTTGCTTTTCCCCTTGAGCTGTTTCATCTACTGCAAAACATATATATAAAAAAGAGTATTCCTTATTCTCCACCACATACTGACCTCTCGTTTGGCCACTCTACTTCTCTATAGGAGCAGAGTTCAGCGGGCTTTTATATATGCTTTGTTGGTTTTCTTTCTGTTTTTCCCTTGAGCTGTTTCCTCCACTGTCAAAGAAAAGGAGAAAGGCAAAGACGGGTTGACAAATATGGTGTTGTATGAATGAATGCAACAAACAAGCAAACATAATTTTCTTTATTTTACAGTTAAGGAGACAGTTCAAGGGCGTAAAAAAAAATTATAAAAAAAGCCCGCTACTTACTGCTCCTAAATAGAGGTCAAATGAGTGGCCAAAAAGAGAGGTCAATTTCGGGAGGAGAGGTGTCCTAAAACGAGTAAAAATATATATGGACAATAGACAGATGATTATATTTCTTTACGTTTTTCCCATTGAGCCGTTTCCTCTACTCCATATATATAAAAAAGAGTATTCCAAACGGGTATACCTTAGCGCGGTAGCCACCCAGACGTGGAAACACATTGCATAAAACATTCTGAGCCTCGTCCGCCGGAGTGACACTTTTTAACTTTGTTCCCCCGCCTCTGTGTCCCCGCCAGGTTGAGCCGAGGAGGTGGAGGACAGGCGGACGGAACAGTTGTATGGGAGGGGACAATGGAGGAAGGAGGGGAGGAGGGAGAAGGGGGGAAGGGAAGAGGGGAGAGAAGGTGAGAGAGGAGATAAGAAAGGGAAGGGAGAGAAGAGGGCAGAGGGGAGAGAGAAGAGGAACGGGGCGAGGGGAGAGACGAAAAGGAAGGAGAGAGTAGGAGGAAGGAGAGAGGAGGGAGAGAGAAAATGGAGGAGGGAGGGGAAGTTAATGTTATGTCTTCTCTTCTTCCTCCTTATTCTCTCCCTACTTCTCCAATTTCATCTCCTCCTCCTCCTCCTCCTCCTCCATATCCTCTCCCTATACTACAATTCCTCTCCTCATTCTCTCCCTACATAACTTACACAACTTAACCCCATATAACTTAACAAGGGAGACGTGAGGAAAGGAAAGAGAGAGATGAGTGAGGGGAAGATGGAAGAACATTGACATAGCAGACGAGGGGCGGAAGAAGGGAGGTAGGGAGAGGAAGGAAGGGAGGATGGGACACAGCTACAGAAGGCGGCGTAGAGGTGAAGTAGAGGAAGAGAGAGAGAGAGGAGGAGAAGGAAACATATTGCCACAGAAGAGGGTGATGGTTATTATTATTATTATTATTATTATTATTATTATTATTATTGATGTAACAGTAGTAGTGGTAGGAGTAACAGGAGGTGGTGTTGTTGTTGTTGTTGTTGTTGGTGGTGGTGGTGGTGGTGGTTACAGTGGTGTCTCCGCCGCCGTACGTGTTGGTCCTGTTTAGTCTGACGTTATTTTTACTGTTATTGTTGTTGGCACTGTTATTGCTGCGGCCGCCTTGTTGTTCTTGTTGTTGTTCTTGTTTTTAGTCAATGATAATGATGATGGGACTCTTGGTATCGTTGTCGTTGCTATTATGTCTATTTGTGTTGGTTGTTGATGGTATTGATGCAGGTGACGATGATGAGGAGGAGGAGTTTATGAATGTGTTAGTGAAAAGGTGAATGTAAAAATTATATATGGGTCTATCTATCATGTGTGTATTTTTTCTTAATTTGCTGTGTGTATTTTTTTCTTAATTTGGTGTGTGTATTTTTTTCTCAATTTGCTGTGTGTATTTTTTTCTCAATTTGGTGTGTGTATTTTTTTCTCAATTTGCTGTGTGTATTTTTTTCTTAATTTGCTGTGTGTATTTTTTTCTCAATTTGCTGTGTGTATTTTTTTCTCAATTTGCTGTGTGTATTTTTTTCTCAATTTGCTGTGTGTATTTTTTTCTCAATTTGCTGTGTGTATTTTTTTCTCAATTTGCTGTGAGTGTATTTTTTTCTTAATTTGCTGTGTGTATTTTTTTCTCAATTTGCTGTGTGTATTTTTTCTCAATTTCCTGTGTGTATTTTTTTCTCAATTTGCTGTGTGTATTTTTTTCTCAATTTGCTGTGTGTATTTTTTTCTCAATTTGGTGTGTGTATTTTTTTCTCAATTTGCTGTGTGTATTTTTTTCTCAATTTGCTGTGTGTATTTTTTCTCAATTTGGTGAACGCGTACGGTGTCGCGTCTCCTTCAGGGAAAAGGGAGCAGTCAGGTGCCTCGCCCTTTACTTGGCTGGACAGAGACGCTGGCATGCAAGACCGCTCACTCGCTGCTCACTGAATAAAGGCTCCAAAGGGAAGGGAAACACTACACCTCAGTGATTAAGAGGCTTCCGAGAACAGAATCTATGCGGAAGCGTTTTTTTACTTCTCACTTGTTTCAATGAATAACAAAAGAAAACATGCATCATAGGAAGCACAGAGGCGCAAGCTAATATTACCCTGTCCCACAAACAAAAAAAGGAAGCCGGTGTGTTCATTCTAGGAAGCTACTGAAAATAGATTAACATCCGAAGTTACCGTGAAAGCAGTGTCGGACAAAGCCATGATGGGTAGGGTAGGGAATGTGCAGGTGCGAGGGAGAGGTCAGGTCAGGTGAGGAGGGTGGTTGCTATAATTACTGTATCACAAACCTTTACATTCCCCCAACTCCTCGTGCACCCCCACCGCCCCATCACCAGCCAACAACGTTCTAAGGGCAGTCCACGCTCTTAGGCCCATGAGAGGCGCGACGCCGCACGCGTTGAGCAAACTGAGTTACCGTAAAAAATTCCAAAGCATAGAACAAAAACCATTTGGAGAGGAAGAATGATGATGTTGGTTAACTCTTGCATGAGGACTTTGGATAGCATATTGATGAGCAAAAGTAGAAGTCGTAAGAAGTGGGGTCTCGGGAGGGGGAGTGGCATGCAGAAGGCAAGCTCAGAAGATCAATTCTCCTAGAAATATTGATAGAAGATAGAGAGGCAACAATGCGGCGGAGTTTAAGAGGTAGAAGATTGTTAGTGAGACGGGGGGAGGGGGGTTAAGACGAAGATCCTTTGACTCCATTCTTTCCAATAGAGCTGTCTTTGTGAAACCTCCCACACATGATGTATAAATACTCCATACAAGAGCGAACGAGACCCCTGTATGCAAAAGACGAACTAAGGGTTGATTCCCAAGGGTTGTCGTTGTGTCATAAAGTCTCCGTTGTTAGAATCATACGCTGAAATATTGTCGTCCTGCATTCGTCCTGTCGTCCCGTTCGCCAAGTCGCTATGACCTCGACCAAACTGTGTTGTCGTGTAGCGGTAAAAATAAACTCGTGTCTTTCATGTTTATTTTCAACTCGGAGTGTCGCGGGACGGAGGTGGAACGAGAGGAGGCGGTGCCCAAGGTGACGAGGAGGAGGCGAAGAGCTTGAACCGAAGGATGAAAAATGAAGAGAGTATTAATCATATCAGAGGAGTGAAAAGAGGAAATGGAGGAGGAGGAGGAGGAGGTGGGAAAGGTTGGACTCGAGGACATGGACGAGGAGGAGGAGGAGGAGGAGGAAGAAAGAAGAGGGGCAGAAGGCTGGAGAGGTTGAAATCGAGAACATGGACGAGGAGGAGGAGGAGGAGGAGGAGGAGGAGGAGAAGAGCAAGAGGAAAAGGAAGATAAAGAAGAGGAGGAGAAGGATGTGGAAATCGAGAACCAGAGGGAGGAAGGAGGAAGAAGAGGAGGAGGAGGAAGAAAAAGAGGAGAAGAAGTGGAAGGAGAAGAAAAAGAAGACGGAGTTAACAGAGGAGATGAAAAAGAAAAAGGAAATGGCGGTGAAAAGGAAAAGGAAAAAGAGGAAGAGGAAGGAAGGAAGGAAGGAAGGAGAGAGAAAAAGAAAATGGCCTTGAACTTATTTTTTTCTCTAACCTTCTTCCTTTCCATTCTCCTCCCTTTACTTTTCATCATCTTTTTCTCTCTCTCGCCTTTTCCCTCCCACCTCTCTTTATCTTCTTCCTTGTTCTCCGCCTTTCATCTTCTTCCAGTCTGTTTTCTCTCATATCTTTTCTTTTTTTATTCTTTCATTTTTACCTCTCTTTTTATCTCTTTCTCCTTTATTATCATCATTTCTCATATCTTCTTAATATCATAATTTCTCTCTCTCTCTCTCTCTCTCTCTCTCTCTCTCTCTCTCTCTCTCTCTCTCTCTCTCTCTCTCTCTCTCTCTCTCTCTCTCTCTCTCTCTCTCTCGTCCATTTTTAATATTTTCTCTCTCCCTTCGTAATTTCTCTTCTCTTCCCCTCTTCCCCTTCTTCTTCAGCGTCCACCCCAATGGATCACAACTGAGGAGGAGGAGGAGGAGGAGGAGGAGGAGGAGGAGGAGGAAGAGGAGGGAGAATGTAAGGGTATCTGTCTCATCGTAGGAATTATGGCTTCATGATAAGCGGAGAGGGAGGGAGAGAGGGAGGGAGGGAGGGAGAGGTTGGGTGATGCAGGGAGACGGAGAGAGGCTGGGTAAGGCAAGGCAAGTAAGGGGGAAGAGGGAGGGGAAGGGAGTAGGAGAATGAGGAAGAGGAGGAGAGAGGAACAAGGGAGCGAGAGAAAGAGAGAGGGAGGAGGAGGAGAATGAGGAGAGGGAGAGGAACGGAAGGAGACGAAAAGAAGGATGCAAGAGAGAGGAAGGAGTAGGGGAAGGGAAGAGAAGGAGGGGAGGAAGAGAAAGAGAAGAAGAAGGGGGCGAGAGAGAGGAAGGAGGAGGAGAAGGAAGGGAGCAAGAGAAAGAGAACAAAGGAACTGTGTAAGAGGAAGGAGGAGGAGGATAAAAGGAAGAGAGGGGAGGAAGAGAAAGAGAAGAAGGAGAGAACAAGGAAACGAAAGAGAAGGAGGAGGAGAGAGGAACAAGAGAAAGAGAAAAAGAAGGAGACAAGAGAGAGGAAGAAGAAGGAGGAGAAGAGAAGATAGGGAGGAGAGCAAGAAAGAGAAGAGGAGGACAAGGGTGATAGAGAGGAAGAAGGAGGAGGAGGTAAAGAGGAAAAAAGAGCAAGAAAAAGAGAAGAAAGTGAGGAGAACAAGGATGCGAGAGAGAGGAGGAGGAGGAGGAGAGGGAGAGGAAGGGATACAGGAGAAAGAGACGGAGAGAACAAGGGTGTGAAAGAGAGTGAGGAGGAGGAGGAGGAGGAGGAGGAGGAGGGGGAGAAAGGGAAGAGGCAGAAGAGAAGGAGAGGAAGGGGAGAGAGAGGGAGAGAGGAGGAGAAGGGGAGTGTGACCAAGAGACAGAGGGCGACGTATATCATAAGCATTTAATTCCCCGTATCGTGTATCGCCTAAAACTGGCTTCGGAGGCGGTGGGGGAGAGACTATCCGTTTTTCCTTATTAACAGCCCCCGCCAATAGCCAGCGTTGTTAGCCGCCGGACACGAGGGCAGCGGAGCGGGGCGGAACAGGTAAAGGCCTTCCCCTCACTATCGTATGTAAAGATGAGGTGATTCACGATGAGAGTTTTGAGCTTTGGGGTTTGGAATTCGCTGCAGTGCTATGTTGCGTGAAAGAATTCGTTTTTGTGGACTCTTTATTTCCCCCTTTTGATCCCTTTTACCGCTATATACCGCGTGAGTCTTTATTAGTAAGGGTTTGTAAAGGTGTGGATTTTGTATTGCTGCTCTGTTGGTGATCATGTTCTTTCCATTGTGTTAAAAATCTGTGTGGATATTGGTTAACTCTTTCCTTCTGTATCTTCCTCAGCGGTCGACATACCCTCTTTACCTCTCCTTCTCTTTCCCCTGCTTCCCTTCCTCTCCCTCTTCTCCTCCTCCTCTTCCTCTCCCTCTCACCTTCTCTTCTTCTTGCTCTTTTTTCCTCTCCACCTCCCCTCCTTCCTCTCTCGCACATTTGACCACCTCCTCTTTCTCTTGCTCTCCTCGCTATCTTCCCTTCTCCTCCTCCTTCCTCTCTCTTGCCCCTTCTTCTTCCCTTTCTCTTGTTTCCCTCCCTTTTCCCCTCTCTCCTCCTTCTTCTCGTTCGTACCCTTGTTCTCTCCTTCTTTTTCCTTTTGTTTTCCACAGTCGTTTTATATTCTGCGATTGTTTTTTTTGTCGTAATGGTGAGGTTAAGTGAAGGTAAGTTTGGAGATGAGTTCAGGATTTGCTCGGTTTTCCTTGCCAACACTTGCATGGAATATTGGTATGTCCGCCTTTCCTTCTCCTCCATCCGCTTGTAGCATGAATTATTTGTCCAACCTCTTCCGCTGTTTCATCCACGGGCATATGTCGACCTCTCTCTTTCACCCACCAGTAGCATGAAACATATATCGACCCTTTCCTTCTGCTCCATCCGCCGTCAGATACTGCGTTCCTCTTACTCGTAAATATGAAGTCGGCAAATATTTATCCAACCTCTTCCTCTGTTTCATCCACGGGCATATATCGACCCCTCTGTTTCACCCACCAGTAGCATGAAACATATATCGACCCTTTCCTTCTGCTCCATCCGCCGTCAGATACTGCGTTTCTCTTACTCGTAAATCTGAGGTCAGCAAATATGAGTCTCCTGCTGAATTCCGGACTCGCCTCATTTCAGCGTCCTAGGATCTGGACGGGGATAGTTGTTGGTTCCATCCCCCGTCAGATACTGTTTGCTGATTCGTGTGACGGCTTGAAGAACTAACAGCGACTGAAGGTTAGGTCTTGGTGGGGCCGAGAAGGTAGTTAAGAAAAGGCGTAGAGCGTACAACGAAAGCTAAATGTACAAAAGAGAGAGTAGTGTGCAACGAACGGATGAAGTACAGCGAAGGAATTAGCGTACAAAGAAAGGGTAGCGTACAGTGAAGGCGTAGACTAGCCTGTATAACAAAGACGTAGAGCATACATCGATGACAGAGTACAAACAAAGGGATAGAGTACAGCGAAGAGGTTAGCGTTCAACGAAGGGGACAGTGTACAACGAAGACGAAATGTAGAACGAAGGGGTAGTGTACAGCGAAGGCCTGAGCATACAGCGGCAGTGTAGCGTACAGCCGAGCGTCACCGGCCAGACTCGAGGTAAAAGAGCTTGGAAGAACGACATGCCTCTCTCTCTCTCTCTCTCTCTCTCTCTCTCTCTCTCTCTCTCTCTCTCTCTCTCTCTCTCTCTCTCTCTCTGGCCCCGCGTCGCCGCCTCGCCTCGCCCGGGTAAAGCTTCTGTCCGCCGTTGACCCTCGTTCACATCCGGCAAGGTTATCGCGTCATTAATGTTTATATGTCAACGAATTCCAAGGCGACGGAGGCCCCAGCAGCGGCGGCCGGCTGTTTTACGCGTTGAAATGGCTTGTTAGGAGCGGCGCGCGGCGGGAGTTATGCGGCAATTTGAGTGTAATAACAAGAGCGAGCGTCTGACTCACCAGGCCGGGAGGAGACAATAAGACGGACGCACGACAAACGACGCGCTCTTTTGACGCAATAATGGCGTAAATATTGCGGCGGGGGAACATGCACGAGGACGGGGGGGGTGGGGGGGGGGGACACACTGGGGACGAGAACTAGGGATGGGGAGGAATTAAGGGACAGGACGCGAGTGGGGGAAACGAAAGAGCGATGTAAGTACGGTACGCAAGGGGGAGGGGCGAGAACTAGGGATGGGGAGGAATTAAGGGACAGGACGCGAGTGGGGAGAAGCAAGAGAGTGATGTAAGTACGGTACGCAAGGGGGAGGGGTGAGAACTGGGGATGGGGAGGAATTAAGGGACAGGACGCGAGTGGGGAGAAGCAAGAGAGTGATGTAAGTACGGTACGCAAGGGGGAGGGGCGAGAACTAGGGATGGGGAGGAATTAAGGGACAGGACGCGAGTGGGGGAAACGAAAGAGTGATGTAAGTGCGGTACGCAAGGGGGAGGGGCGAGAACTAGGGATGGGGAGGAATTAAGGGAAAGGGCGCAAGTGGGGAGAAACAAGAGAGCGATGTAAGTACGGTACGGAAGGGAGGCGAGAACTAGAGGGGAAGTAACCGAAGGAGGGGACACAGGAGGGTAATGAGATAAGGACGAAGGAGGGAAGGAAGTGACATGAGAGGCGGAACAAAGGAGGGATGAAAGATAGTGACGCACGGATGAGGACACAAGGAGCAGCGTTGACAAATTATCGTACTCAACGCATTGCATTTTTGTATTTTCTCACCGATAACTATAGCAAAAGAGAACGAAACCCATCAATATTTAAGAGTTTTAACGCTAACTTTAATTTCCTCTCGTTAGTTGTGTGGTTACGACAGTCTTGGAGCCTAAAAATGATAAATGCAATGTTCAATGTACGACAATTTGGCAACGTTGACAAGGAGGGACACAGGGAAGAGAAATGAGAGGGGGAAACAATGAGAGCAAGGGACAGGGAAGGGACAGGAGGAGATGCAAGAATCGGGGGTGCAAGGAAGGGGACAAAAGGAGAGGGAACAGAAGGAAAGGACATAAGGAGAGGACGAAAGAAAAGGAGACGAAGGGAACCAAAGAAGAGGAACGCCAGAAGGGAAGCGCTAGAGGGGAACCTAGAATAGTGAAAGCAAAAGGGTAATTTAAGAGGGGGTACGCAAGGGGGGTTCCGCGGAGCAGTCAAAGTGTCACAACCCAGAGAGAAGATGGCGCCACTATAAACACTTGCCTGCGCCATGACGGGCTGGGGCCAACTACCATCCAGGCCCCTCAAGAGTGCCTTCCGGCGTTATAGGCGTACACGTAAAAAAAAATAATTAAAAAAAATAAAAAAAACGAAGACAGGACTGAGTTGAGAACGACTCCTGGAGGAACGCGAAACTCTCCAAAGGTCGTCACTGTTTGGGGTGATAGTGATGATGGTGGTGATAGTTGTCTAGATCCTGATGGTGGTGATGACGGTGGTGGTGTTGGATGGTAGTAGTGGTGATGAAGGTCATTTCTCTTGGTGGTGGTGATGGTGGGTGGAAGTGATGATAGTGGTGGTGATGGGAACAGAATGTCATTACTCTTCGTGGTGGTGGTGGTGGGTGGTAGTCCCCCTGCCTCACCACGACGTTCCATCACACCCCCACCGGTCCATCCCCCCCCACCCCCGTCTCACACACACACACACACACACACACACACACACACACACACGAGGGAAAGGTTTTCATCGTGACTGTGTACGTGCCAAAATTTTTAGGTTTTATTATGACCGATCAGGAAAATTTAAACGTTCTAACTTTGACATTTGATTTTTTTTTTTTCCTTGACATATATTTACCCCCCTCTGTACTTAATTATATATTTATGTATTTATTTGTCTATATAAATATTTTCTGATTTATTTCGCGTTTCCTTTTTTTGTATTCCTCTACATATTTTTTTTCTTGCAATAAGCCGCCGGCAGAACCTCGTATCATGGTTTAAAGTGGCTTGGCGTACTGGTGTGGTGTGACGTGATGTGGTCAGGTTTTGCACGATATGGTATGGTATGATGTGGTATGGTGTGGTGTGGTGGGGTATGATGTGGTGGGATATGACAAAGTTGTATAGTGTGGCGTGGAAGGGTATGATGTAGTGTGGTATGATTCAGTGCTGTATAGTATTGCGTGGTATGATGTTGCGTTGTGTGTGGTGTGATGTGGTATGAAGTAGTGTGGTATAATGTGGTGTGGTGCGACTTGGCTTACTAACGTGGCGTGGTGTGGTATGTCTTGGTATATTGATGTGGCGTGTGGTGACGAGTGTTTTTTGATGTGGTATGGTGAGGGATGGCGTGGCATAATACTGGAATGTCTTTGGAGTGGAGAGATGTGGCGTGACGTGGGAGGATGACGTGGTGTGGCGTGGTGAGGGGGGCGTGGCTATATGACGTGAGGTGTTCGTGGAGAGATGTGGCGTGACTGGTGGTGTGACGTAGCGGGGTGCTGGATGTCGTGGTCTGACTTACTAATGGTGTGGTGTGGTCTGGCGTGGGGTGAGGTGGGGTGGGCTGGTGTGACTCGGCTTCCTTATGTGGTGTAGTATGTCATGGTGTGGTATGGTGTGGTGTGACTCAGCTTTCCAATGTGGTGTGGTGTGGTATGTCGTGGTGTGATGGGTGTAGGATGGTGTGGCGTGGTGTGGGGTTAGGTGGGCTGTGGTGGTGCGGTATGCTATGGAGTGACGTGGTGTAGTGTGATGGGTGTAGTGTGGCTTATACTAACTGCGTGGTGTGGTTTGGGGTGAGGTGGTGTGATATGGTATGGCGTAGTGTTAGGTGGGGTGGGATGGGGCGGTGTGGGATTAGGTGGTGTGGTGTGGAGTGGAGAGGTGGGATGTGAGGTGATGTGGCGTGGTATTAGGTGGGGTGGGGTGGGACGAAGGGGGGATAGGTGTTAGGTGGGGTGGGATGGGGCTGTGTGGTGTTAGGTGGTGTGGGATGGGGCTGTATGGTGTTAGGGGGTGTGGGATGGGGCTGTGTGGTGTTAGGGGGTGTGGGATGGGGCTGTGTGGTGTTAGGTGGGGTGGGATGGGGCTGTTTGGTGTTAGGTGGTGTGGGATGGGGCTGTGTGGTGTTAGGGGGTGTGGGATGGGGCTGTATGGTGTTAGGTGGTGTGGGATGGGGCTGTGTGGTGTTAGGTGGTGTGGGATGGGGCTGTATGGTGTTAGGAGGTGTGGGATGGGGCTGTGTGGTGTTAGGTGGTGTGGGATGGGGCTGTATGGTGTTAGGGGGTGTGGGATGGGGCTGTGTGGTGTTAGGGGGTGTGGGATGGGGCTGTGTGGTGTTAGGTGGGGTGGGATGGGGCTGTGTGGTGTTAGGTGGGGTGGGATGGTGTGGTGGTGTGTGCTTATTAATTACATGGTGGTGTGGGGTGATGGAGGTGGGGTGATGGGGGTGGGGTGATGGGTGTGGCGGGGCCCTCACATTAGCGCTAGTCTGGCGGCCCCGCGAGATGTGTTGTCGTGCAATAGTCGATACGCACATTGCTTTTAACGCCGCCAATACAATTAACAAAAATCAGGCCTTTACAGCCACTATTTGCACGGCGTTTATTAGGTGTGAAGCAATGTAATGTTCGCATGCTTTTGGAATCGTTAATGTTACAGCTGCCATGACGACCCGCCTCTGTGTGTGTGTGTGTGTGTGTGTGTGTGTGTGTGTGTTAGAATGGGTATTGTTATGCATACATGCTAAGCCTTATGTGTGATTGAAGTGTTTGTACGTGAAGGGGCTAATTGTATGTGTGTTTGTCGGAGTGTGATAGATAGATGATAGATAGATAGATAGATAGATGAAGAGAGAGAGAGAGAGAGAGAGACTGACTCTGATGGGGCGTTTCAATGTCTGTCCGTTGCAATGATTACCTAAACATGCTTGTGTGTGTGTGTGTGTGTGTGTGTGTGTGTGTGTGTGTGTGTGTGTGTGTGTGTGTGTGCTTGTTTACTGCGTCCATATTAGCGCGAATGTGTTTGTGTTCGTGCGCCTGTCTGTCTCTGTCTCAGTCTCCCAATCTCTCTACCTGTCTGTCTGTCTGTCTGTCTGTATTATTCCATTTCGGTAACTATCAATCTCAGGCTTATCCAGCATCACCACCACCACCGTCTGTCTGTCTGTGTCTACCAATCTGTCTACCTGTCTATGCCTGTCTGTCCATCTATTAATCTATTTCGGTAACTATCAACATATTCTCAGTTCTGTCAGGATTGTGCAGCATCACGACCACCACCATCACCACCATCACCACCACCATTATCTCGATCACTACCATCACCATCACCATCACCACCACCATTATCTCGATCACCACCATCACCACCACCATTATCTCGATCACTACCACCATCACCACCGTCACCACCACCATTATCTCGATCACCACCATCACCACCACCATTATCTCGATCACTACCATCACCATCACCATCACCACCGTCACCACCTCCACATATGTCCTCGTATTATGGCGTGTCGAAGGGTCAGGTTAAGCTCCATTCACACTATCGGTTAATCATCCTCTCCTGAAGTGACCAGAGGGAGAGCGAAGCGTTGGCGTAGCACCGAGTCGTGTTTTCTCATATCCCTAACGGCGAAGAGGAGGAGGAGGAGGAGGAAGTCGGGCTGCGGGCGTTGACCTCAGCCCGGCAGAGGATGGGAGAGACGGGGGATGGAGACAAGGCGAAAAATCCTCGTTATTGTTTCTGCGATTATTTTAGATTATGTTTCAAAGCCCTTAGGAGGACGAGGACGAGGAGGAGGAAGCCAAAAAGAATGAGTTCAAGGAGGAGGAGGAGACATAGGAGGGGGAAAAAGTAAAGTTGCCAGAGGAGGATGAGAACGAGTAGAAAAAAGAAGGTTGATTCACACTACTGAAGCGGAGTGGGGAAAATAAGATGTTTGGTTAGAAGGAGAAGCAGAAGTGGGAGCAGAGGAGAGTTGAATGGGAGATTGTGTGGTGGTAGAAAGAAGAAAAGGATGAGGATGAAGAGACAGATAGAGACAGAGGACGAGGACGAGACGAAGACGAAGAAAAAGACAAAGAAAAAGACAAAAAAAAAGACTACGAAAAAGACAAAAAAAGACAAAGAAAAAGAAGAAAAAAAGAAAAAGAAGAGGAAAAAATGAAGAAGAGGAGCAAGAGGAAGAGGAGGAGAAAGAGAAAGAGGAGGAGTAAGAGGAAAAGGAGGAGGAAGAGGAAGAGGAAGAGGAGGAGGAGGAGGAGCACCCCTGATCCCCACACAGGGTAGGCGGTGGCCGAAGTGATAGCGTACTGGACCCACATTCGCCGCGTGATGGACGACGCGGGTTCGAATCCTCACGCTACCACTCGGATTTTTCAGTCACCGCCGAGTGGCTTAAAACTACCCACATGCTGTCCTGAAGACCACCCATCAACCCGGACTCTAGAGGAAGCCGTCTAAGCGAATCAAGAACGAGTTCCGTGGGGCAGCATGAGCCAATGCAAGATGGCGCCACTATAAACACTCGCCTGCGCCAGAACGGGCTGGGCCGACCATCAGGCCCCACCTGGAAGAAGCCTTGGGCCGACCATCAGGCCCCACCGGGAAGATGCCTACCGGCGCAATAGGCAACAACGTAAAAAAAAAAAAAAAAGCCACAGCCATCATGCCATCAGCGTGGACAGACAGGCTCCGTTCGCCTCTTTGATGAAGCGCATTAATAACTTGATTAATTTGTTTTAAAGCGAGAAAATGAGGATAAAAATACTAAGCATAAAAGTAAAATGCCTGAGTGACGAGCTCTTTTTGGCGCGCGCGTAAACAATGAACCTCGGGAAAAAAAAACTGTTGACGAGCGGCGACGGAATTATTACCGCGCGTTTAGGTACAGTGGATTAAGGCTGAAGGAATTACATGTTCATTTTCTCATTTGATTGGCCGCCTCTTTGTTTTGTTCATTGTGTAATTTGATAAAGTGCAGTGAGTGTGCAAACTCGGTTACGGCCGCCACACTCACTACCCGGGACACTGATACTGGGGGTTGCTCGTCACCAGCCCGGAGTGTGCTCACCGCCGGCAATAGCGCTCGGGGAAAAATACATGAGTGTCTATTTGATGTCTGTTGCTAGTATGTTATTAGCCATTCATTCTTCGTAAAATTAAGGAAATATGTTAACAAATATAAAGTAACAAATTAGAAATACAGTTACCTGGGGATGATTTGTTTGCAGTTGGAAAATTCTGAACGGCTTTTAATTTGTCTTGTGTGGTATTACTCGGGGAAAAATACATGAGTGTCTATTTGATGCCTGTTGCGTGTGTGTTATTTGCCATTCATTCTTCGTAAAATTAAGGAAAAATGTTCACATAAATAAAGTAACAAATTAGAAATACAGTTATTAGTCATTCATTCTTCGTAAAATTAAGGAAATATGTTAACAAAAAATAAAGTAACAAATTAGAAATACAGTTATTAGCCATTCATTCTTCGTAAAATTAAGTAAGTATGTTAACAAAAATAAAGTAACATTAGAAATACAGTTATTAGCCATTCATTCTTCGTAAAATTAAGGAAAAATATTCACAAAAATAAAGTTACAAATTAGAAATACAGTTATTGGCCATTCATTCTTCGTAAAATTAAGGAAGTATGTTAACAAAAATAAAGTAACAAATTAGAAATACAGTTACCAGGGGGATTTTAGATTTGTTTGCAGTTGGAAAATTCTGAACGGCTTTTACTTACCATATATTTATCTCTGTATATATGTATTCATCTATCTATCTATCTATCTGTCTATCTATCTATCTATCTATCTATCCTTTGTCTAGTGTGGTATGGATCCCTGCATCGTGGGGTACATGTCCTAGGAAAGAAATTCTCTTCGACATAATTTTACATTTGTTTAATTTTAAGTTGATTTTGCTGAACGGGGGCGAGAAAATACTTTGGACACTATCAACATGTCAACCAGAAAGGCGGAGACTGGATCGCCCAGGAGCCCCGCAAAGACAGAATTAATGAGGCGCTGAAAACTTTTGTAATTTGGTGTAGTTAAGCAAAAGATGGAGGTCCTCAAAAAATAATCTGTTTTCACACGTAACAAAAGTTAAATCGATACACTGGAGCCAGCGTGGAGACAAAAGCTCCGTTGCCAGAGGTCGTCTTAAATGAAGTGAACTGTTTGCTCCTCCTAATAGATACTAATCCACTGTCTCAAGAGGCGATCAGGAACGCGACGCAACATCAAGGGTTATTATGCCTTGGTTTTGACCTTCATAACAACGCGGAAAAGAGCACAACTGACGCTCCTGTGGGGGGTAACTGTCCTTGCTTAACATTGACACAAATACCAATCTTGAAAACATACACCTTCTTTTTATTTATGTTCTGCTCATAGCGCCGATAGGTTATCTTGAAGGACTCTGGTGGTTGGCCGCAGGGATATATGACTTGCTTGTGTAGGGGGTAACTGTCCTTGCTTATCATTGACACAAATACCAATCTTGAAAATATACACCCTCTTTTTATTAATGCTCTGCTCATAGCGCCGGTAGGTTTTCTCGAAGGACTGTGGTGGTTGACCGCAGAGATATACGACTTGTTTGCCCCATGCTGCCCCCAGTGCCCCTCTTGACCGAAGTTGCTGAAGTTATAGTTGATCTGAACCTCATGTTGGTGACTTCCGCAACTCTATAATAGTTGAAAATTGATCGCTATTTGTGGCAAGCCTCGAACACGGGTCTTCGGGATCACCACGTCAGCCTCGGTGCCTTTCATTGTGCTTCACGGAACAGCATGACGAGGTAGTTTACTGGGAAGCCTGTTATCCGGAATTACAACTTTGGGATGTCAAACACGTGGGGCAGCTTTGTGGCCAACAGCACAACAATCACGCCCTGAATGTCGGTCCATGGCTTTGTGGATGAGGTGCTGCTTGCTGTGTGTGCTGTGTGGAGGTGAAAATGCTGCATGTGATGAATGTGTGCTGTGTGGAAGGACTGCTGTATATACTGAGTGAAGGGAGTGCTGTGTGTGCTGCGCGAGGGGTGTATTGTATGAGCTGTGTGGAGGGAGTGCTGTGTATACTGAGTGAAGGGAGTGCTGTGTGTGCTGCGCGAAGGGTGTATTGTATGAGCTGTGTGGAGGGAGTGCTGTGTATACTGAGTGAAGGGAGTGCTGTGTGTGCTGCGCGAAGGGTGTATTGTATGAGCTGTGTGGAAGGATTGCTGTATATACTGAGTGGAGGGAGTGCTGTGTGTGCTGCGCGAAGGGTGTATTGTATGAGCTGTGTGGAGGGAGTGCTGTGTATACTGAGTGAAGGGAGTGCTGTATGTGCTGCGCGGAGGGAGTGCTGTATGAGCTGTGTGGAGGGAGTGCTGTGCGTGCTGTGTGCCATGTGGAGGTGACAATGCTACATGTGCTCCTGTGGCTGTCATGGAGACGCGTCGTGGTCGTGTCGCCTCGTCGTGGCGGTGGTGGTGTGGCGCGTCGGTGTGGCCCTAATGATGTGACCTCAATACGTTCCGCTGATGGCTGACGTTATGAGAAGCGGCAGCAATTACTTCCTAAATGCTTCACCGCGAGAGGGCGAGAGACACTTTTTTCTCTCATATCCCTCGCGCGTTTCTGACTGATACCGGAACCAACAGCGACGACCGGTGCATAATTTTACTCTCCGGAGCTCCTGTGGGCGAGTCTGACGGTGGTAATATATTTTTTTCAGGGTCGCGTTCGTCGTGCGCGGGTTTCGGCTTTTTGATTAAGAAATGTATGTATTGTTGAGGTCGTTGTACTGATGTTTGAAGGGTCAGATGGATGTAGGAATTGAGATGCATATAGATAGACAAATCCTCGGCTTTGATTAAGAAATGTATGTATTGTTGAGGTCGTTGTACTGATGTTTGAAGGGTCAGATGGAAGCACGAATTGAGATGCATATAGATAGACAGATAGATGGATAGATAGACAGATAGATATTACGGTAGATTAGTAGGTAAGTAGGTAAATTGGTAAGTAGATAGACATAAATTGAAAGTAAATAGGATGATAAACGAAGATAGCTTGATTGATAAATAGGTAGGTAGCGTGATTGACTGACTGACTGACTGACTGATTAATGAAATGGTAGAAGCACAGACAGATAGACAGACAGACAGACAAACAGACAGACAGACAAACGCTAAACACCTCACCGGGTCCCAGCAGGTCACATCCGCCTTACTAATTTCCTTCATTGACAAAAAGTTACATTGCAAAGCTATTTTTTTCTTCTGCCTATCAACTTTAACTCTGTAGATAATGAATTTAACTTTTGTATATGTCCCTTTTTTTTCTCCTCCTCTCGCTTTGGGCAAAACCTTCGGGTCCATTAGCAGTTTTCTCGGCGGTGGGTGTTGGCGCGTCCATTAATTAAAAAAGAAACAAATTGCACTCCCGGCGCCTAATGGACGGTGTATTGCACTTTCAGATAAATCATTTAACACAGAGACTCCATAACCACCTCGCTCAAATATTTCCAGGAACGAACAAGAAATAAAGTGACGGGGTTGCTTCGCGTTCTGCTTTCCCTGAGTCCCTGAGTCTCGACACACGTACAGACGCATGCACACAAAAAGCATTTCTTCCTTCAGTCCTATTCACTTGGCCTCTCCCTCTCCCACGGCTCCGCTGCACACGACTTTCTCCTCTTGCTCATCACTATTCCATCCAGAACCCTTATGCAAGAGTTAACCGGCATCTTCATTCCTTCATTCCTTTCACTGGACGGCTCCGCTGCACACGACTTTCTCCTCTTGCTCATCACTATTCCATCCAGAACCCTTATGCAAGAGTTAACCGGCATCTTCATTCCTTCATTCCTTTCACTGGGCGGCTCCGCTGCACACGACTTTCTCCTCTTGCTCATCACTATTCCATCCAGAACCCTTATGCAAGAGTTAACCGGCATCTTCATTCCTTCATTCCTTTCACTGGGCGGCTCCGCTGCACACGACTTTCTCCTCTTGCTCATCACTATTCCATCCAGAACCCTTATGCAAGAGTTAACCGGCATCTTCATTCCTTCATTCCTTTCACTGGACGGCTCCGCTGCACACGACTTTCTTCTCTTGCTATATTCCATCCAAAAACCTTATGCAAGAGTTAACCGGCATCTTCATTCCTTTCACTGGACGGCTTCGCTGCACACGACTTTCTACTCTAGCTCATCCCTATTCCATCCAAAAACCTTATGCAAGAGTTAACCGGCATCTTCATTCCTTCATTCCTTTCACTGGTCAACTTTGGAACAGCCTTTCTCTGTCTAGATTTCCTTCTGCCTTCGACTTCAACTCTTTCAAGAAAGGAGTATCGAGACATCTAGCTCCATTTGAAATTGCTCTCTTCTGGCCACAATCTCTATTTGCTGTGCAGGAGCAGCGACTGGCAGGCTTTTTTTCTTCGTTGTTTCATTTACCGTAAAAAAAAAGTTGTCAGTCTCCTCGATCTTTGCTAAAGCAGGCAGGTACCAGGGAAAAAAAGGTGGAGCAATGATGATAAAATAGGTAAATCGTCATCTTAATCGTATACTAGCCTGGATTTAAGTTAGGCTTAGGATAAAAAGGTATTGAGTTTCACGGGTTATGGATAATGTCAAAACTCTCCCTCCTCTTCTGGTACCGATGTCAAGAAGAAAACAGACCAAGAGGAAGAGCAACACAGAGAGAAGAAAAAAGACCCACCACAATAGAGCGATGCATACGAAAAAACAATAAAACAACACAGTATCGAAGGCCCAGGAAACATTGGAGGCGGTGCGGTCTGTGCAAAGCCCCTGAGACTTGCACCCTCCTTGCCTACACCTGTGCCGGGAGAGAGAGAGAGAGAGAGAGAGAGAGAGAGAGAGAGAGAGAGAGAGAGAAAGAGAGAAAGAGAGAAAGAGAAAGAGAAAGAGAAAGAAGAAAAAGAAGAAAAAGAGAGAAAGAGAAAGAGAGAGAGAGAGAAAATTTTTATATTGATATTCAGACCACACAGACCCTATGGTCCAGACTGGGTGGTCTGTTCTAAAAGCAAAGTGAAATCCTATTAAATTTAGTGTTTATTGCCACTAAGACTTTGCTTTTCGACTTTATTGAATATCATGTTGGAGGAAGTGGCGGTCGAGGGTTTTTTTTTTTTTTTTAGATTAATTATTCGTACTGCACTGGACCACTGAAGGCGGGAAATTATCACATTCTCGCGCTACAACGTTGGCGAAGAAAAATCTGATGCAGTCTGAATTCATTTGTTTACACTTGAGTTTTGTGCCATTTTTTTCTCGTTCAGAACGCGTCTTTATTTATTTTTTTTTTTTTTTGTCCAGATTCGTAAAGCTACTGAGTATTTTGAAACATTCGATCAGTTTTTCTCCGAGGCGACATTTCTTAAGAGAAGAGAAGAGAAGAGAAGAGAAGAGAAGGAAAGGAAAGGAAAGGAAAGACAAAGCAAAAGCAAACAAAACAAAAAAAAAAGCAAAGCAAAGCAAAGCAAAACAAAAACAAAAAAAGCAAAGCAACAAAAGCAGCAAAAAAAAAAAAAAGCAAGCAAAGCAAAGAAAAGAAAAGAAAAGAAAAGAAAAGAAAAGAAAAGAAAAGAAAAGAAAAGAAAAGAAAAGAAAAGAAAAGAAAAGAAAAGAAAAGAAAAGAAAAGAATGAAAAAAGAAAAAGTAAAATGAAGAGAAGAGAAAAGAAAAGAGAGGAAGGGAACAAAAAAGGAAAAGACAGGAAAAGGGAAAAGAAAGGAGAGGAAGAAAAGAAAACAGGAAAACGAACAGAAGAGAAAAGAAAAGAAAAGAGGAAGAAAATACCGCCATCTCCTTTGTTCCCTCTTTCTCCTTACTCGTCCTCCTATTTCTCCGTCCTCCTCCTCCTCATCATCATCCTCCTCTTCATCATAATCATCATCATCTTCACCCTAAGTACGTATGTTCGCAATTAATCAACCCAACGTAACGAATTAATTACCGTGACGCATTGCAGGAACCGAACATTACTTCAGCGTGACTACAAGAAAAGACTGATTTGAACGTTACCGGACCTCCATACAGCAACTCCTTCAATCAGTCCTGCAAATCACAAAGTCGTCTGATAAACACATTAATTCCCCAAAGCAAACAACCTCGCCATAAGAGGAGAAGTAGGAGAAGGAGGAGGAGTTAGAGGAGGACGGAGGAATCAGAAGAGGAAGAAGTAGAAAAGTAGATAAATGAATTTCTCTTATTTTCTGTTGTTTGACCCTCCACGTTTCCATGCTTCCGTGTTTCCTCGTCCTGGAGCCGAGAGAAAGGGTCCCAGCGGCCTCCTCCTTACAATCTTCTCGCCATCGCTAAGTTCCTGCCTCTCCCTTCCCTCCCTCCCTCCCTTCCTTCCCACCCTCCCTTCCCTCCCTCCCTCCCCACCCTCCCTTCCTTTCCTTCCCTCCCTTCCTTCTTTCCTTCCTTTCTTCCTTCCCTCCCCACCCTCCCTTCCCTCCCTTCCTTCCTTCCCTTTCTTTCTTTCTTTCTTTCTTTCTTTCTTTCTTTCCCACTCTCCCATCCCTCCCTTCCTTCCCTCCTTTCCTTCCCCCCCTTCCTTCCCTCCCTTCCCACCCTCCCTTCCCTTCCTTCCTTCCTTCCTTCCTTCTTTCCTTCCTTCTTTCCCTCCCTTCCTTTCCCTTCCCTTCCTTCCTCCTTTCCTTTCCTCCTTCCCTCCTTCCTTCCTTCCTTCCTTCCCACCCTCCCTTCCCTCCTCCCTCCTTCCTTCCTTCCTTCCTTCCATCCCCCCAGAGAACAGCGCCTTGAACAAGGAGACGCCGCCCTCCCGAGAACGCGCTTAACGCCTTCTTCTGGTCTGCCGAGGGTCGCGCAGGAATTTTGATAACCCGCCCATTGCTGCGTATTGTTTTTTGTGTGTTTGTGTGTATGTGTGTATCTGTTTGTGTGTTTAGCTTACTCTGCCTGTCTGTGTCCGTCTATCTGTCTGTTTGTCTGTCTGCCTTTCTGCCTGTCCGTCTGTCTGTGTCTGGCTCTCTCCACCTCTTTTGTTTTTTTAGTTTTTACATTCTCCTCGTTCTCGTCCTCATTTACCTCCTCCTCCTACTCATCATCATCATCATCATCATCACCATCATCATCATCATCATCATCACCATTACAGTTATCAAGAGCAGTCACATTTCTCCTTTGTCACTTACGTATTTTTCTAATTATTATTATTATTATTATTATTATTATTATTATTATTATTCCTTTACTTCATCCTCCGTTATCCTTACACTTATTTCCTGTATCCTTTCAATCTGCCACCTCCTCCTCCTCCTAGTCAGCCTTTGTAAGTTGGCTTCAGTTTCGCTCCAGTTCGTAAAGTGAATCTCACTGAGCAGGACTACGGGACCGCTTTCGACCTTCAGCCCGACGTAATGGAACACTAAGCTGCCTTTATGGGTTTGCGTAAAGCGCCTATTGTGCATTATTGAGGAAGGGAGAGAGGGAGGGAGTGGAGTGGGGATGGGGCAGGCGGAGAAGGGAGGAAAGAAGAGGGGACGTAGAAGTGGTTGTCTTGATTTAGTCCGACTGTTTTTCGTGTTATCAAAGTTTAATGGTAATTCGTGGCGCATAAGACGAAGCTTGTGTGTATGTTGGGATTGGGTGAGGGAGTTGTGGGGGGGGGGGGGAAATTGCGTGATGGGGGAGTTGCGTTTGGGAGGGTCGTGTGTGGGGGGTTGTGTGGATGTACGTGTAGGGGGGGGTATGTGTGTGGGGAGGGGATATTTGTGTGTGTGTGTTTGTGTGTGTGTGTGTGTGTGTGTGTGTGTGTGTGTGTGTGTGTGTTCGGTGTTAACACACACACACACACACACACACACACACACACACACACACACACACACACACACACACACACACACGCCTGCGGGTTCAGATCAAGGAAAAGTTGTCAACCAGATTGTCGCGACAGACTTCACGGGACGGACGCTTCACTTCTTTTCTCCTTCTTTGGATGTGTTTGTTGTCTTGTTGTTGTTTTGTTTTGTTTAGGAAAGTTGTTACCTCTATTATTTTCTCTATGTTCGTCTGTCTGTCTGTCTATCTCTGTCTGTCTGTCTGTCTGTTTTTCTTTTCCCTGTATGTGGTAGGAAGAAAGCGTACACCTGGATATCATTTTAGTTCCTCTATTTGTGTGCTGGATGACGTGTCCTGATAAAAAATAAGATACCATACACCTCTTACCTTTATTTCTCTCTTTCTGATGTGTTCTTGACGATAAAACATGATACAGTACACCGGATACCGTCACTTTTCTCTCTCTCCTTCTTTCGTGGCATCAAGAGGGAGAGGCGAAGAGAGGCAATAGCGACTTGATCTCCACCTTCTTGACGGGCTAAGAGGGAACACTACAGAGGTTTCCAAGAATAAGCTTTCACGCGGCTGTTCTGAAGAGGCTGTTAAAAAGTCTGTCTTCCTGTGTGTCTGTTTTTCTATCTTCTTTTTTGTCTTCATATGTTGTTCTCTCTGGCCCCCTTGTCTTCGTCTTTTTCTGCCTGTCTGTCTGTCTTTCCGTCTGTTTGTCTTTCTCTTCATATGTCCTTCTCACTGTCCCCTTGTCTTCTTCCCCGTCATTTTCTGTCTGTCTGTCTTCCTGTGAGTGTCTGTTCTTGTCTCGATGGGCCTCTTTTCTTCATCTGTCTTCTTTCTTCTTCCGTCTGCCAAGTTTATTCTCTCGTCTGTGTCTGTCTGTCGGTTTTCCTATCTCTGTGTATGTTGTCTGTCCTCCAGTTTTGCTTTCTCCTATCTGTCTGTTTTTGTCTGTCTGTCTGTCAAGTAGGTTTGTCATTCTTCTAATTCTGCTTTATCGGCTGTGTCTGTTTGTCTTGTTTGTCTATCTTCAACTTGTATTTTGTTCGTGTGTCTTAAATGTCTCTCTCTCCTTCTCTATTCATGCATATTCATCCATCTCCCTAAATCTTAAAAATATATTGTATCTATTTTTTTTTACAGCAGAGGAGTCAGTTCAAGGGCATAAAAAAGGTAACAAATGTAGAAAAAAAAAGCCCGCTACTTATTGCTCCTAATCCTAATCTGATATATCACTCGAGGAAAGCAGGTCAGAAGCGTCAGCCGCCTCGTTTCACCTGATAACTCAAACAGTGAAATTTGGTCACCTGAGCTTTCTGTATTAGCTTACCGTGTGTTATCCTGTACGGCCGTCCTGATTCTGAATACTTCAACCCCTCCGTCTGTCTGCCGCCGTGTCGCTGTGCCAAAGTCTAATACGTCAGCATGTTTCCTCCCTACAAAAAGATAGTCCCGATATGTGAACGATATACACGATAATCTGTTTTGGTAACGTGACGATGAATGTTCAAGCCTCCTCAAATGTCGACAGGTTAAGTTCTCACTCTCATTTCCCGCGTTCAGGTTAAAAAAAGACATAGATAAAGACGAGATCAGTGGGTATATTTTCTCGTCTGGTTCTCTTGTTTATAGAAAAGCAAGAGAGGGAGAACAAATAAGATGGACTGATGCAATTCTCGTCTGGTTCTCGTATTTATAGAAAGCGCAAGATATGTAGGAAGAAGCAAGACAGACAGATATGCGTTTCGTCTGTGGTCCGTCTATACAGTAACTTCCTCATCATATCATCTCTCAATAAAAAAAGTAAACTTCCCCTTTTTTTACACCAAAGAAAGCAGCTTAAGGACATGAAACAGAAAAAATAAATAAAAAAAAGTCCGCCAAGCGCTGCTCCAGTATATTAGGTTTAGTAAAATATACCGTACTAATCAAAGCCAAGGTGTGACATACTTTGCTGTTGAACTTGTAATGTGAAAGGCGCTGTTCTGTTGAAAGGTCAGAGGTCGAAAATGTTGTAAATGTTTCTAGCCATTACGAACACACGGCAGGGTTGTCGAGGCCGATGCACAGCAGACCTCAAGGAGAGAATAGCAGTGTTTTTTTTTTTTTTTTTTTTTTTTTTTTTTTTTTTTTTTTTTTTTACGTCTATGCCCATAGCGCCGGTAGGCTTGCTTGAGGGGCCTGGATGGTAGTCGGCCCCAGCACGTCATGGCGCAAGCAAGTGTTTATAGTGGCGTCATCTTCTCTTGGCGCATGCTGCCCCCCGGAACTCCTTCTTGATTCGCTTGGACGGTTTCCTCTAGAGTCCGGGTTGATGGGTGGTCTTCAGGACAGCATGTGGGTAGTTTTGAGCCACTCGGCGGTGACTGAAAAATCCGAGGTGGTAGCGTGGGGATTCGAACTCGCGTCGGCCATCACGCGGTGAATGTGGACCCAGCATGCTACCACTCAGCCACCGCCTCCCCTGGATGGATTAGAGTCTTCATGGCACGACACAGAACAACAGACATGGCAAAACAAAGTAAAGATGCGTGTATGGTTCAAGTTAAACACTACTTCTATAACTATTAGAAGACATTACGTTGTAGCTGTGGTCAATATAGAGGAAGAGTCGCCTGTTACCCATGAACTGACGTACGCTTTGCTTCTCATCCTCGGACAACGCACAACACTTTTTTCCATATTACTTTTGAACAGCACAACATCATTTTATCCTGAAAACACAGTGAATTTTACCTTCGATTTTTAAGCCATGCGTATTATGTTTTACCTTCATAAACACTATGCGATTTGAATTTTAGCTTTAGAGAAGGCATCACGATTTGTTTTATCTTCAAACACTATAACTATGCAGTACGTTACGCACTTCAGATTTAACATTTCAGTACATTTTACATTTGAGCAAACAATACGTCTTGCCCTACAGTCGTGTGTTATGTTATAAAAATAAAATTAAAATCCTCTAACAGAAAACATAGGCGTTATTCAGCCAGAGTTCAGTTTCTTTTTATTTTGTTTTCATCATGTTATTTCTGGATCATCATCGCGTAGTATTGACTTTTTTTGTGTAGATTTTTTTTTTTTTTTTCTTTTGGTGTAGAAAAACTGGAAGCTCGTTCTGGAAGCCGCTCGTATTCCCTCCCACGTCACCCACACTAACCCCCCCCACACAACTCCCCTCTCACACACACACACACACACACACACACACACACACACACACACACACACACACACACACACTTTCCCCATACCACTATTGTAGCTCAACGTAACAGTTTTATTTCTTTTTTACAGCTAAGGAGACAGTTCAAGGGCGTAAAGAAAAATATTTAGAAAAAAGCCCGCTACTTACTGCTCCTGAATAGAGGTCAAAGAATTGTCCAAAAAGAGAGGTCAATTTCGGGAGGAGCTTGCAAAGTATTCCAGTGCCCCACAAAATCACGGTTCCTTACACACTCACACGTAGCTCACCACACTTATACACACAGCTACCCTTTACCTCACCACCACACACACACCACCACCCATACCACAGTCACAGCTCTACATAACAACAGCTTTCAAATTAACTCAAATGCCTCAAAAAACAGCTCACACCTATATCAACACATCTCTTCCCCATTCACACACAGGTGCCCTCTACACCACAACCCTCATGAAGCCACAGACAGACCCGGACACACTCAGGGCACCTCGTATCCACTGTATTCGTTAGACGGATTTACTTCGGAGCACACGGTAATACGCAGCCTTCCAAGACGGTGGCCGATATCGCCGCGTCGCCGCGTGCCGCCGTGACGACGATGGACGACGCGGGTTCGAACACGCTCTTTCTCACGTTTTTTTGTGGCACACTTTAAAATGCCCAACCTGTCCACCCCTGACCCACCCATCCTGGAACCTCCGCCAAGCAATCAAAGCGAATCAAAGGGGGAAGCGGGGCAGCATGGGCCAATGCAAGATGCGCTATAAACACTACCCTGCGCCAGACAGAACGGCCCAGGCCATCCATCCTGACCCACCTGAAAAGAAGCCCGAAGCCCCATCAGACCCCACAGGAAGCCTACCGGCGCAATAGGCAACAAAACAAAAAAAAAAAAAATTCATCCCACTGCTCTTGATGCTTAAGGCCACGATGTCCTGTTTGCCGCAGTTTATCCACCTAAAGTGTCCTCGGGCAGCCAACTAACCAGCCAACCATCTCCTTCGAGCCTTTGGCGCTGCACCGAGGCGAATTCAGCGTATTCTTTGCTCGGAGCGCCGGGAACACAAACACAATTGATCTTATTTGCGGGAAACCGTTACTTATTTTATTGACGTTAGGGTCTGTTTGTGCTGTCACGGTGGTGTTATGCACGGCTAAGAATTATATTTCTTGTGATTTATAGGGCTTGTGTGTGCTATCACGATGTTGATATCCACGGCTAAACATTGTTATTTTGTATATTGGGCCTGTGTTTGCTGTCAGGCTATGTATAGAAAACATAGCAAAGAACGCTTGTATTGAGCTGAGGTTCGTCGTGATGGCGGATAGAAGTGATTTTTGTTTGGGGAAAAGCAAACAAGCCTCTCTTCCTTGTGTTTACTTCCCGCTCTTATGTCACTTACAAAAATAGCCGCAAGGGGGCAGCACACAATAAAGGATCATTCCTTTAACAGTGTTATATAAGGTATAATAACTTCAAAGTCAATGGCACTTTCGTTGCACAAAATAATAAACAAATTTATTTGCTTCACAGCAACTTAAGTTTATAACCTAACAGCTTGGACATCGATTTTCTTATATATACCAAAATGTGTTGTTTTTATGCAGATTTGGACTTATATGTTTGTGATGTTAGAGTACAGATATTCTGAAAACATACCCCAGCACGGCGAGGCGGTGGCTGAGTGGTTACCGTTCGGGCGCGGCGTCCAAGAAGACCCGAGTTCATGTTAGGGCCTGTGTGTGATCCTAGAAGAATAGGTGTGCTGGTAAATGATACGCACCCTCACAGAGCCAACGATAATCTGGTCCACGTTACTCCATGGTCGTAACTTGGGATGAGTTCATTATGTACCTGAAGATTGCATTATTGGAACCACCCGCTGAACACAAATATAATTCTTTTAGGCCGATGTTGATTTAACCTCTCCTAGACTATGGTTATAAAGGTGGGATGAGTGGGATACATGCAGATGACTTTTAACCGCTTACTGGGATTTGAGTAACAGTTACTTCGAATCCTGTAAATATTCCGAAAAAGTCATACTCTTTTAAAAGTCAATGTACTATCCACCACTATCCGCTACTGCGCTTCGCTACTACACATCTCTACTGTTTTCTTTTTCCCTCTCGAATTATTTTTCTGCTTTTTCCTGCTACTTCCTGCTTTTCCCTGCTTTCCCCTTCTTTTCCCTGCTTTCCCCTTCTTTTCCCTGCTTTCCCCTTTTCACTGCTTTCCCCTTCTTTTCCCAGCTTTCCCCTTCTTTTCCCTGCTTTCCCCTTCTTTTCCCTGCTTTCCCCTTCTTTTCCCTGCTTTCCCTTTTTCCCTGCTTTCCCCTTTTCCCTGCATTCCCCTTCTTTTCCCTGCTTTCCTTCTTTCCCTGCTTTCCCCTTCTTTTCCCTGCTTTCCCCTTCTTTTCCCTGCTTTCCCCTTTTCCCTGCTTTCCCCTTCTTTTCCCTGCTTTCCCCTTCTTTTCCCTGCTTTCCCCTTCTTTTCCCTGCTTTCCCCTTCTTTTCCCTGCTTTCCCCTTCTTTTCCCTGCTTTCCCCTTCTTTTCCCTGCTTTCCCCTTCTTTTCCCTGCTTTCCCCTTCTTTTCCCTGCTTTCCCCTTCTTTTCCCTGCTTTCCCCTTCTTTTCCCTGCTTTCCCTTTTTCCCTGCTTTCCCCTTTTCCCTGCTTTCCCCTTCTTGTCCCTGCTTTCCCCTTCTTTTCCCTGCTTTCTCCTTCTTTTCCCTGCTTTCCCCTTCTTTTCCCTGCTTTCCCCTTCTTTTCCCTGCTTTCCCCTTCTTTTCCCTGCTTTCCTCTTCTTTTCCCTGCTTTCCCCTTCTTGTCCCTGCTTTCCCCTTCTTTTCCCTGCTTTCCCCTTCTTTTCCCTGCTTTACCCCTAACTCCTCATTCCTTCTTTCTCTTCCCATTCCCTTTTCCTTTTCGATTCTCATTTATCCTTTCCTTTCTTTTCCCCTTCCCTTTTCCCTCTCTATTCGCTCTACCCCTTTTTTTCCTCCGCTTTCACCTCGTTCCGAAGCCTCTAATCCCTTTCCAACCTTCTTACCACCGTTTTCCCTTCTTCACAGGCATTTTTTGTCCGTTCTCTCATTGCTATTGAAATTTTTAGATCGCCAGGCATTTCAGTTTGTTCCTCGATTCATGGATTCAGTCATGAGTAACCTGCGCTTTTTCATTTCTTCCTTGAATATATGAGTAACCTGCAGTGTGTACCAGCGTCCTGTTCTGCCTTGTCACGTAACTCAGCAGCAGTGCACATCTTTGTAGCGCACGCACACGCCATCCTGCAATAAACATACACGGAGTTGGAGGCAGTTCAGGGGTGGTTGGCAGTGCAGGTTGTTGTATACGTTTCATCCTTTCCTTTATGAGTAACGTGCAGTGTGTTCGCGTTCAGTCTTGTGTTATGTTGTTTATCAGCTGTGCGTCCTGCTCCTGCTGCAAACACATGGGTCGGGGTAACTCAAGGGCGATGGATATTTGGGTTTCATTTGTATCGTTCTTTTTATTTTCTTCGTTTTCGTGAGTAACCTGAAGTGCACCGACGTTTTCTTTTTGCGTTTAATGTTCATGGGGTTTTTTTCTGTGTGTGTTTTCATCTTTGCGTTTTCTTTTGTTTTCTTCGTGTTTTCATGTGTTTTCATTTTCGCGTGTGCTTCTATATTTTCATCTTCCCATTTTCTTCCGCGTCGTCATGTTCGTGTTTTCTTCAGTGTTTTCATGTTCACGTTTTCTTCCGCGTTGTCATCTTTGTTTTTTCTTTTGTGTTTTCATCTTTACAATTTAATTCTGTGTTTTCATGTTCGTGTTTTCTTTCGCGTCGTCATCTTCGCATTCTTTTCTGCCTTGTTGTCATCTTCGTGTTTTCTTCTTCGTTGTCATCTTCCCGTTCTCTTCTGCATTGTTGTCATCTTCGCATTTTCTTCTGCATTGTTGTCATCTTCCCGTTTTCTTCTGCATTGCTTTCATCTTCGCATTTTCTTCTGCATTGTTGTCATATTCCCGTTTTCTTCTGCGTTGTCATCTTTCTTCTGCATACTTTTCATCTTCGCGTTTTCTTCTGCCTTGTCATCTTACCGTTTTTTCTTCTGCGTCATGTTCCTTATGAGATTATAATTTTGTACACTTTCTAAAGCCTTCAAACGGACACTTTCTAAAGCCTTCACACGGACACTTTCTAAAGCCTTCACACGGACACTTTCTAAAGCCCTCACATGGATACTTTCTACGAACACACGAGTTGGATGGAGGCAGTTTAAGGACGATAAATACTCCAGCTTGTTCTATGCTTCTTTTCCTTTATGAGTAGCCTGTTCTGTTTCATGGTGCTTATCAACGACGCACCTCTTGCAACGGGAGTTTTCGCGACGTAGAGTTAAAGAGTGTAATGACTTATAATATTAATGATAATAAGTAGTGATGTAATGAAGGAGACTGAGAGTGGAATGAAACCTGTACCACAAACTATCGCGTTCTCTTGCAGACTCCTTACGTTCATATGTTCTTATAATATAGTGGTTAGGCCGAGTAGTGAACATTGGGGAGTAATGACCGCAGATTAGTAGAGGTTAGCGTTCCATAGTAAAGGTTCCGCAAAATTTTAGATCCCAGCGAATGGTCAAGATCCGTAATTTCAGACGCTTTTAGGTCTCGCAACAAGCATTTTCCAAGGCCACGAGGAGATTAATCGAGTTCTCATGAGTGTTTTTTTACGCTGCTGATGTAGAAGCCTCGTCAACCTTTTACTAGTATACTCCATGGAAACACGCACAGCCTCTACGAAAGCCATGTCAAATGTGGGTGCGTGAGTCCCCTAATGTTTGTAATGCCCACTGGTAAATATAAGAAAAATCAAGGTTCTAGCGTTCTTTGCTGTTTATCTTTTTACTGAATATCCATACCCTGGCAGCACACACAGCGCCTGTATATCATGAGAAAAATAACGTTCAGCCTTGGATGTCAACACCGTGACAGCACAAACAGACCCTAACGTCAATAAAAGAAATAACGTTTTCCCGCGAATAAGATCAATCGTGTTTGTGTTCCCGGCGCTCCGAGCTAAAAATACGATCATTAGAATACGCTGAATCCGGCTCAGTGCAGGGCAAAAGGTTTGAGGGAGACGCTCGGTTGGCTGGCCGGCTGGTTGACTGCCCGAGGAAACCTGAGGAGGATAAACTGCGGCAAACAGGACATTGCGGTCATAAGCCTCACGAGTTAGGGGATGAAAGAGCGTCTTGGAAGAGTGCATATTAGCGAGTGCTCCGAAGTAGATCCGTTTTACGAATATATATAATGGATGCGACGTGCCTTGAGTGTGTCTAGGATTGTCTGTGGGGTTATGGGGGCTGTGGAAGGCTTGTGTGTGTATGAGTGGAATGAGGTGCAGAGGATAGCTGTGTGTGAGGGGGAAGCTGTGGTGAGACAGGTGTGTGTGGCTAAGGAACTGTGGTGTGTAGGCCACTGGGTTACTTTAAAAACTGGTGTTATGTTGTGCTAGTGTTATGTGGGGGGAGGGAGAGGCGGGGAGATGCTGTCAGTGGTGTGGGTCGGGACACAAACGGCATCCAGAACTACATTCCAGTTTTTCTACGCAAAAAAATCAACACGAGATAACTGCTCAGAAAATAATAAGATAAAAACAACATAAAAAAGAAACAAAACTCCGGCTTAAGGACGACAGAGTTTTTCTGTTTGAGGATTTTTCTTTCAGCGTTTTGATAACATAACACACGACTTTTTTATACGTTCTTATATCAACCTCGGGCATGACTATCAAACGTGTCATCCCCGGAGACTGACACTGATTGCCAGATACTTGATAGGAGTTTCATCTGCCTTGTGTCGCATAACTACTGGGTTGTATAACGTCAAACATCCCTCTTGTGACCTGATGAACCCTTCGTCGCTGAACTTATTTCTCGTCTTGAAGGTTTTCTAGGTGGGGTCTACAGAGCTGAACACTTTACAATGGACACTAAAAGCCGCAGAAAAGTACGAGGACAATTCTCTAAAGATAATCCTCGGTAGCACTTTATGATTTGAAATTCGTTTGTTTTAGTTTTCAAAATGGGCGGCACGGCTGACCTAGCAAGAATAAAAGTCAACGCACTCAATGTCTGTGGGGAAAAACATATTCTTTTGTTTAAAGGTGAAATGTGAAATGCACTAAAATGTTAAAAACTGAAATGTGTAACGTTTTGCATATTGTTTAAAGATAAAACAAATCGTGCTGCGTTCTCCGAAGCAAAAATTCAAAATGTATAGTTTATAAAGGTAATTCGTAATAGTCATTGCATACTTTAAGATAGAAAGTAAACTGTTTCTCTATGTAAATTGTAAGTCGTTATGCTGTTCAAAAGTGGTGATAAGATTAAAATAAGTGACAGGTGATTAAGAGGACGAGAAAGAAGTGGAAGAAGAGGGAAAGTGGTAAACTAGAGAGAGAGAGAGAGAGAGAGAGAGAGAGAGAGAATGGGGAACGGAATAGTGTTGAGTGAGGCAGGAGGAAGAGGACCGTTTGTGTGACGATAAAGATTAAATAAAAGCAGAGGAGGGAAGGAGAAGTGGTGAAGGGTATGAGGAAGAGGTGGAGAAAGATAAGTGCTGGAGGGGCTCGAAAGAGGGAAGGGGTCGAAGATCAGTGAGGAGGAAGAGCAATTTTGAGTAGTGGTAAAGAAGAGATCCGAGATAAAAAGGAATGAGAAACCGTTAAGGGTATGAGGAAGAAATGGAGGAAGGGGGAAAGTGGTAAATTGATTCGAGAGTGAGTGAGAAAGAGAAGGAAGGAAAGAAATGTGGTTTTGGATCAGGGAGAAAAAAGAATGAGATGGGGTGTTAAGGGCATGAGGAAGAGGTCGATGAAGAGGAGAAATAGTGGAGGTTTTCAAGAGACGGAAAGGTCAAAGGTGAAGGGGTCTGTTAGCAAGGAAAGGGATTAGATAGAGATTAAATAAAAGAAGAAGACGAAGTAATGAGAAGTGGTTAAGGGCGTGAGGAAGAGGTGGAAGAAGAGGAGAAGTAATGGAAAGGTTCAAGAGAGGGAAAAAGCAAAGGTGTAGGGTTCTGGGAGCAAGGAAAGGAATTAGATAGAGATTAGGTAAAGGAAGAAGACGAAGGAATAAGAAAAGGTTAAGGTTAGGTTAGTTAGGATAGTGGAAAGGTTCAATAGAGGGAAAGAGCAAAAGTGAGGGGTTCTGGGAGCAAGGAAAGGGATTAGTTAGAGATTAAGGAAAGGAAGAAGGCGAAGGAATGAGAGGAAGATGTCGAAAAAGAAAAAAAATAGTGGAAAAGTTCAAGGGAAAGAAAGAGCAGAAGAGGAGGGATCTGGGAGTAAGGAGAGGGAGCGGCAGGAGCGTTGGAGTGGCAGTTCGATGCATATATGGATAGTGTGCTGATGGAGGTGTGAGCCAATTTCGGGTTTAATCGTTCACACCTTAATCCTGGCAAGTTGCATGGACGCGATAGCAGCTTTGTTAAGGCGAAATGGCTTGTGGATTACACGGATGCATGTGGATGATCCGAACCCCGTGGCGTCAGGAAGAGCATCCGGTCGTAACTCGGAAGCCACGACCCCAAACAACGACCACATACGACCAAGGATTGAAGGTGTCCAGAGGAAAATGTGGATGACTCGAGCAGACATAGAGGGTGAATATGGACGAGTGTGGATGAGTGTGTGATGATTAGTGATAAGATGATTAGTGATAAGAACGAAGATATGGAAGATTCAAGCAGACATACAGAGGGCGAAGATGGATGAGTGTGGATGCGTGATGATTGCTGATAAGAACGAAGATGTGGATGACTCAAGCAGACATACAAACGACGAAGATGGATGAGTGTGGATGAGCGTGTGATGATTAGTGATAAGATGATTAGTGATAAGATGATTAGTGATAAGAACGAAGATATGGAAGATTCAAGCAGACATACAGAGGGCGAAGATGGATGAGTGTGGATGCGTGATGATTGCTGATAAGAACGAAGATGTGGATGACTCAAGCAGACATACAAACGACGAAGATGGATGAGTGTGGATGAGCGTGTAATGATTAGTGATAAGGAAGATGTGGATGACTCATGCAGACATACAGGGCGAATATGGATGAGTGTGTATGTGTGTGTGTCTGTGTTTAGGAATAAGAACAATAACAGGTGGAACAGGAAAGGTTGAGTGCCAGCCAGTGAGCGATAGAAGCCATTGCAGACAGAGAACCAAATGGGAGGTGAAATTAGAACCTTTTCCATAGCAATATCATATGACATCATGCCTTGGCTAATACCAGGTGAAGAAGGGAAGTAACAGAGTGGCAGCCTATGAGTGGAAGAAGCCCGGGTAGACACATACGAGTGGAGAATTGAAGTTACAACCTCTTCCGAAGCAAGATGGAGTATACCTTAATATCAGATACAAGGAAATGGAAAAGGTTAGGAAAGGCTTTTGCCCACGGTAGACTAGTAATGGCTGAGGCTGAGGAGGAGGAGGAGGAGGAGGAGGAGGAGGAGGAGGAGGTGAGTGTATACAACATTAAGGAGTAAAATAATATAATCGGAGGTATAATTATAGAGAAAATATTCTTAATCGAGAGATCAAATGATGAAAATATACTTATGTCTGAGAGAGAGAGAGAGAGAGAGAGAGAGAGAGAGAGAGAGAGAGAGAGAGAGAGAGAGAAACGTGTATTATAAGAAGAGAAAGTAAGTGAAAGGGGAAGAAATAAATAAAAATTGTAGCATTTGTCCTTTGATCGCGCTGAAGGGGAAGCCACGAGAATGAACTGGTAATGAAGGAGAAGGAAAGGAGAGGAAAGGAAAGAAAGGGAAAGGAAAGGAAAGAAAGGGAAAGGAAAGGAAAGAAAGGGAAAGGAAAGGAAAGGATTGGAAGGGAAAGGAAAAGATTGGAAGGGAAAGGAAAGGAAAGGATTGGAAGGGAAAGGAAAGGAAAGGAAGGGAAAGGAAAGGATTGGAAGGGAAAGGAAAGGAAAGGATTGGAGGGGAAAGGAAAGGAAAGGAAGGGAAAGGAAAGGAAAGGATTGGAAGGGAAAGGAAAGGAAAGGATAGGAACGGAAAGGAAAGGAAAGGGAAAGGAAGAGAAAGGAAAGGAAAGGATAGGAAGGGAAGGCGATGGGAATGAACTGGATAAAGAAGGGAAGGGAAAGGGGAAGTAAGAAAGGCGAAAGGAAGAAAAAGGAAGGGAAGAAAAGGGAACAGAAGAAAACGGAAGGGAAGAGAAGAGAAGGAAAGGAAAGGGAATGGAAGGGAAGGAAAGGAAATGAAGGGTGAAGAGAGGGTAGGGAAGAGAGGGATAGGGGAAGGTTATAGGATTGGACTAGTAAGAAAGAAGGGAAGGGAAGGAAGAGAAGAGAGGGGCTGCGCGTATCCCTGACTCAAGAGAGGGCGTCTGAAAGTTAATCACAAAACACTGTGTGCATTTTTTTTCCTTTTTTCCTGAAGCGAAGCGAGGAGGGCGGAGGCGGCGCGGCGGAGGAGGAAGAAGAGGAGGCAGAGTTGGCGTCGGAGGCGGAGGAGGAGGAGGAGGAGGAGGAGGAAGAGGAGGAGGAGGAGGAAGAGGAGGAGGGCGTTGCGAGCTTTAATTAATTCTGAAAACAACTCTTGTACGTAGGCGGCATTTAACGGTGTAATGAAATGTGCAGGAAACAAGGGGCTCGCTGGCCTCGTCTATGGTTCCGGAGTGGCGGGTTGAGATAAAGGAGAAGGGTGAGCCGAGGTTGCTAGGTTAGGTTAGGTTAGGTTAGGTTAGGTGAGGAGAGGTGAGGTTGGGTTTTTAGGTGGTGAGGTTATGTGATGTGATGTGATGTGAGGGTTGCTGTAGCTGGGTCAGGTTAGGTTAGTTTAGGTTTGGTTAGGTTAGGTGAGGAGAGGTGAGGTTGGGTTTTTAGGTGGTGATGTGATGTGATGTGAGGTTTGATGTAGCTGGGTTTGGTTTGGTTATATTAGGTTAGGCTACGTTAGTTTTGATTAGGATTGGTTAGGTTAAGTTAGGTTAGGTTAGGATGAGTGGAGGTTAGATGAGGTTGAGTTAGGTTAAATTTGGTTAGGTGCGGTTAGGTTAGGTTACGTTAATTTTGATTAGGATTGGTTAGGTTAAGTCAGGTTAGGATAGGATGAGTGGAAGTTAGGTGAAGTTAAGTTAGGTTAAGTTTGGCTAGGTGGTGTTGGTGATGCTGATGACGATGAGGATGCTGATACGATGAAGATGAAGGAGGAGAAGGAGGAGGATTATGAGAGGAAGGAAAAGAATAAGAAGAAAAATAACCAAAAAAAATAAATGTCTGAGCAGGATGAAGAAAAAACGCAAGGCAAAATAAAAAAAAGGAATGATTGAAAGAAAAAACAGTGTGCTCTTGATTATCACACACACACACACACACACACACACACACACACACACACACACACACACACACACACACACACACACACACACACACACACACACACACACATTCCGGGGCAAAACCATATTACTTTAACGGAGCAGAGGCCGGTACTATATTATAAGCTCCCCCTCACCCAATACAAATTCCTTCTTGTATGTAGCGGCCTAACACCATCCACTAATCTCATCTCGGCCTGTTTTCACTGCCTCTCTCTCCCCTCTCATTGCGTTCCCATCCCAGCCCAACCCTTCCTCTCCCTCCCCTACCTCTCCCACCCGCTACTCTCCGTCCCATCTCATCCCTTTTCCTTCCTCGCCTACTTCTCTTTATCGCCTCTCTCTCTCTCTCCCAAACCTCTTCCACCTGCCTATCCTACTCCAATCCCATCCTTTTCCACCCTATCTTTATGTGTCATCCCTGCCTTCTTCTCTCTATCACTCCCACTTTCCTATCTATCACCTCCTGTCTCTGCCTCTCTTACCGCCTTTCTCGTTACCCTTTCCACTTGCCCGCCTCTCCTTCACTTCTTTCTGTTTCTCTCCCTGCCTCCTCTCCCGCCGTTCCCACACTGCCACAGTCCCTCGTCCACCTGCTCGCAAACACACACACACACACACACACACACACACACACACACACACACCTCCTAATCGGTCTTTGGGAATCTGCGATGAAATGATCCCGTAGACGAGTAAGATATATATACGGACATGCAGTACTGAGCGACGCCTTACGTTCGTAGCCATGGGCGTGCATCATAGAGATCATCAATGCGAGTGTGGAAGAGCAAGAGGGAAAGACATGGGAATATGGAAACATGAAAAGACGGGCAACAGCAAACCTATTGTGATTTGATCCTGCCGATGTTTGAACTATATCGATCACCTAGACCGTTATTTTTAGTTCCTCAGTTAGTTTCGAGCTCAAAAATTTTAGAGTGATCGACGTTACTGAACTTTTTGATACTTGAAGACCTGTACTAAAATCTAATTCCTCGTAAGGATCTATTTTCATCGGACAGAGGTTGAGTCGCCTATCTATCTGTCTGTCCATCTTTCAATATGTTTTCTGCTTGCGCGTTCAACTCTCTTCGCCAACTGAACGAGGCTGTTTCAGATTCTTAGGCTATCTATCTCTATAGATCTACCCTTCTTTACCTGTATTAATCAACCTATCTATCTGTCTATCCATCTTTCAATATGTTTTCTGCTTGCGCGTTCAGCACTTCGCTAAATGAACGAGGCTGTTTCAGATTCTTAGGCTATTTATCTCTAAAGATCTACCCCTCTTTACCTGTATTAATCAACCTATCTATCTGCCTATCCATCTTTCAATATGTTTTCTGCTTGCGCGTTCAACACTTCGCTAAATGAACGAGGCTGTTTCAGATTCTTAGGCTATTTATCTCTAAAGATCTACCCCTCTTTACCTGTATTAATCAACCTATCTATCTGTCTATCCATCTTTCAATATGTTTTCTGCTTGCTCGTTCAAAACTTCGCTAAATGAACGAGGCTGTTTCAGATTCTTAGGGTATTTATCTCTAAAGATCTACCCCTCTTTACCTGTATTAATCAACCTATCTATCTGTCTATCCATCTTTCAATATGTTTTCTGCTTGCGCGTTCAACACTTCGCTAAATGAACGAGGCTGTTTCAGATTCTTAGGGTATTTATCTCTTTACCTGTATATATTTATCAACCAATATATTTGTCTATCCATCTTTCAATATGTGCTCTGCTTGCTCGTTCAAAACTTCGCCAAATGAACGAGGCTGTTTCAGATTCTTAGGGAGGATATTTCGGTGTTTTGGGTCACGTCGGGTTGTCTGCAGCAGAAGCCTCCGTTGCATTGGCGTGCCTGAGATGAAGCCGCGAGAGGAGACAAGTAACAGCAAGCACCGACGACCATTCCGCCCTCCCCGCTCCTCTCATTAGTCTGAGTGGAGTTTTTACTCGAAGTGGGCCGCCCCTCACCTCCTATAGTGCCGTCCTCACCCCTCCGCCCTCCTCCTCCTCCTCTTCCTCGTATCCTCTTTCCATCCAGTCTCTTTCCTCTCCTGCCCCATCACCCGTTCCTTCCGCGCCAGCATTTCACTTCTACCCTCTCTCTCTCCGGGTCTTTTATCTCTCTCCCTCCTGTCTCACTCTCTCACTCACTCTCTCACTCACTATCCCTCGCCTCGTCCTTATAGTGCTTTCCCTTAATTCATCTTCAGCCCCCACCACCACCGCCCCTACAGCCCACCGAGAGAGGAGTGGCCATGAGAGAGAAAAGTCCTCATCATTAGCAGCAACGCGTGGCCCATTTCGCCGCCGCCTCGTTTCTCTTCTTCCTCAGGCGTTCACTTGTTCTTTACCCTGCCTGCTCTGCCCTCCCTTGCCTTCCACACACCCTACCCTGCCTCTACCTCGTCCTCAGTACCTACCCCTGTCCTCCAGCATGTTTACCCTGCCTGTCCTCCCTTGCCTTCCACCAACCCTACCTTATACTCACCCTCTACCCTACCCAACCATTTTTTTTTTTTTTTTTTTATTTATTTATTTATTTATTTTTACGTTTCGACCTATGGCACCGGTAGGCTTTCTTAGTGGGGCCTGATGGTCGGCCCCAGCCGGCAAGTGTTTTACAGTGGCGCCATCTTGCTTGGCTCATGCTGCCCCTCGGAGCTCATCTTAGAGCCTCTCTTTAGAGAGAAAATCTAGAGTCCGGGTTGATAAGTGGTCTTCAGAACAGCTTGTCCATGGGCAGTCTTATAAGAGAGCTTTCACACTAAAGTGGCACGTCGCACGTGGCATGGCACTCGAAAACGAGCCTCTACAAACAAATCGGACCTTTCACACTGGGGTGGCGTGACACGTCGCATGTGACACGTGCAATTTGCTTGCCACTCCGAGATGGGACAGTCTGGTGCCATCTCGGAGTGCGACGTGCCACCTCGGACAGTGTTGTCACATTAACGGAGCTTTCACACCCAAAGTAATTAAGAACCAAGATAATATTAATTATATTAAATACAAATGACATGAAAGATTCAACAACAAAATAATCCTGCGGATGTATGAAGTATTTAGAGTAATCTTGAAGTCTTCTAACATATTTATGGCAGTCACGTATTACAACACTGCCTGTGTCGCCCGCGTGGAGCCTTTGGTCGGCTCAGCGAGTGTTTGAGGTGTGCATTATCGTGCTCCGGGAACCTGCCGCCACACGGTGTGTCTGGTGGCGTGGATAATACATGGTTGCCTCCGAATAGAAAACAGTCGTCAACATCAATAACACACAGGCAACAATAACAAATACCGTCAATTATAGTCGATTTTGAGTTAAAAATCATTGGTACTGTCGCAAACAGCTGTATTGTTAATGTACAAGATCGATGATTTTAATTATTAAACAGCCTTGACGCTGTCCGACACCGAGAAAAATATCAGGCTTTACATTAACAAAACATGTTTGCGGCAGTACAGACGGTACTTGCCTTTATTGCCTGCATTTTATTGAAACTGACGACTGTTTCCTAAGCGCAGGCTGTCATATATTACCCACGCAATTGGCGTGTATGATTGCGTGGAAAATATATGATAGTCTACGCCGTAAATTATAATAGGTATACAAAGGGTATAAAAAGGGTATTTCAAGTGTCTAAAATAGTGTACCCTAGCGGAGTATAAAAGAACTCTGATATACCTGTTACTTGTTACCTGTTCTTGCAATACCCTTACCCAGTGGCAATGAATACCCTGCGATGCTTATATACCACCACCACCACCGCCACCACCGCCACTATAACCACCACCACCACCACCACTATAACCACCACCACTATAACCACCATCACCACCACCACCACCACGCCCACCGCCACACCTCGCGACATATTACCCACTGGCTTACTCCTGCAACCCCCCCCTCCCCCACACTCCCTCTCCTCCTCCTCCCAAACACCCCCGCCCAGTAAATTGAAGTGTTCGCCTGCAGAGATCAACCAACCGGCCCACTCCGCCTTCCTCGTCTAGACTCCCTCGTCCTCTTCTCCTCTTCCTCTTCCTCTCCCTCGCGGCACCAGCATCGCGAAGGCAGCGGCGGCGGCACGTCAGGGATAATCGTTGCATCACCACCACGCTATCGCATCGCTCTTCCTCCGCGACTCGACTGTTCTCCCGCTGACAGTGAAATGAGAGAGGTGGAATGAGAAGCTAACTCGGGAGACACGGTGAGCGGTGGGGCGGGTGGCGGGGAAATGAGTGGAGGAGATGGAGAGGAAGAAGAAGGAAGAGGAGGAACACCAGAGTCCTAATAGAAGCACAAGGCGGAAGAGGAGGAGAAATTGAGAAAGGAACAGGAAAAGTGAAAGGAAAAAGAGGAAGCGATGAAGAGGGAGAAGGAGGAGGAAGAGGAGTTGAAATAGAGGCACTCGAACAGGAAGAGGAAAAAAAGGAGAAGATGGAGTGGAATAAAGAAGAGAAGGTGGAGAGATAAAAGAAGAAAGTGGAGGAAGAGGAATAAAAGCAAAAGGCGGAAGAGGAGGAGAGAAAGAGAGAGAGGAACACGAAAAGAAAGAGGAAAAGGAGGAGAGAGAGGGGAAGAAGGAGGAAGAAGAGGAGGAGGAGGAACTTCGGAGCACTGCAAATATAAATAATAATAATAATAATAATAATAGAAGAAAAAGGTACATCAGGAGGAAAAATAGAGAAAGAGAAACACGAGAAGGAGGAGGAAGAAGAGAACGAAGAGGCAGAAAGAAAATTAGGAGGGGAAGGAGAAACACCGGAGCAGTAATTGAGGCAAGAGAGAGAGAGAGAGAGAGAGAGAGAGAGAGAGAGAGAGAGAGAGAGAGAGAGAGAGAGAGAGAGAGAGAGAGAGAGAGAGAGAGAGAGAGAGAGAAAGTGGAAAGAGAGAAGGAAGAAGAAGAACAAAGGATATTAACACGAAAAAGAGGAATAGCAGGAAAAAAGAGGAGCGTAAAAATAGGAAGGAAATATAGGAGCACAAAAGAGGAGGAGAGAGAAGAAGGTTGAGGGAAAGAGGACTGAGAGAGGAAAACGAAGAGGAGGAGGAGGAGGAGGAGGAGGAGGAGATAAAGAGCAGTACTGAGAAGAGGAAAATGAGGAGAGAGAGAGAGAGAGAGAGAGAGAGAGAGAGAGAGAGAGAGAGAGAGAGAGAGAGAGAGAGAGAGAGAGAGAGAGAGAGAGAGAGAGAGAGAGAGAGAGAGAGATGAGAGACGAACGAATGTAATGCACTGCGAAGGAGGAGGAGGAGGAGGAGGAGGAGGAGGAAGAAGAAGAGGAGGAGGAGGAGGCATCGGCGTCGGTGGAGGGGATGGATAACAAGGTGGAGGAAGGTGACGGACAGGCGGGGGGGGGCCAGGAAGGGAATTGAAACAGGAGAAAATAAAAAGAAGAAAAAAAAAGCCTTGAGCGACGAGAATGAAAAGGGGCGAGGACGGAAAGAGAGATTAATCGATGTGAAATTGCATTATCAGACCCCAACACGGAAAAGAAGGATGAGTTACCAGCGCGCCATTTTCCGACTGATGAAATTACTCCGCACGCCGCGAGAGACGGAGAAGTGTGAGAGAGAGAGAGAGAGAGAGAGAGAGAGAGAGAGAGAGAGAGAGAGAGAGAGAGAGAGAGAGAGAGAGAGAGAGAGAGAGAGAGAGAGAGAGAGAGTGAGAGAGAGAGAGAGAGAGAGAGAGAGAGAGAGAGAGAGAGAGAGAGGAGTGAGTGAGGAGGAGGAGGAGTGAGGAGAGGAGTGAGTGAGGAGGAGGAGGAGGAGTGAGTGAGTGAGAGAGAGAGAGAGAGAGTGAGTGAGTGAGTGAGAGTGAGGAGTGAGTGTGTGTGTGTGTGTGTGTGTGTGTGTGAGTGGGACTGAGGATGAGGATAATAATGAGAGTGAGTGAGTTAGAGAGAGAGAGAGAGAGAGAGAGAGAGAGAGAGAGAGAGAGAGAGAGAGAGAGAGAGAGAGAGAGACCCGCACGATTATCAAATTCCCATTTTCGAGGCAAATATTAATCGAACATCGCGCATTGCGTCTGTCAGCCCCGCGTGTGTGTGTGTGTGTGTCTGTCCGTTTGTCTGCCCGTCTGTCTGTCTGTCTGTATCTGTCCCTCGCATTCCCTAGTCGATTCGTAAATAACAAGAACAGAAAGACTAATAAACAACAGAAGAACAGGAACAGCCGAAGCCACGAGTGAGAACAGGAAGATGAGAAAGCGAGAGGAAGAACAAGAACACTCAGGAACAGAAAATGGAACACTAAAACAAGAACTGAAGTAGAAATCAGTCTCGACAAACAGACTAAATAACAAGAACAGGAACAGCCGAAGCCACGAGTAAGAACTTGAAGATGAGAAAGCTGGAGGAGGAACAAGAACACTCAGGAACAGAAAATGGAACACTGTAAAACAAGAACTGAAGCAGAAATAAGTCTCGACAAACAAGAAAAATAACAAGAACAGGAACAGCCGAGCCACGAAACACTCTGAAACAAGAACTGAAGTAGAAATCAGTCTCGACAAACAGACTGAACACTCATCACCACGAACCCGAAGTGGAAGCAGACAAAAGATTAACGATGGTGGTAATAATAATGATAATAATAATAATAATAATAATAATAATAATAATAATAATAATAATAATAATAATAATAATAACAACAACAATGATAATATTAGCGGCGTCATTCATTATTTACAGGACACCTCTCCTCCCGAAATTGACCTATCTTTCGGCCACTCCTCTAACTCTTTTTAGGAGCAGTGAGTAGCGGGCTTATTTTTAACATTTGCTACCTTTTTTTATGCCCTTGAACTGACTCCTCTACTGTAAAAAAAAAAATATCCGAGTCATTTATATTTACCGATTAAAAACAATAAGTAAATACAAAGACATACAAAACGGACATAAAACATACATACATACATACATACATGTTTAATGGTTGGCTGGTCAGCGCGCGGTGTCCTGGATAGCCCGGGTTCAGGTCCACCGCTACAGACTGGCAATTTTCAGTCATAACCACGTGGCGTAAGTCTACCTACATGCTGTCCTGAAGACTACCTATCAACCCAGCCTTTAGCGAAATTCTTGATAGTGAAGCAATGATGAGTTCCGAGGGGGCAGCATGAGCCAAGCAAGATGGCGCCACTATAAAACACTTGCCTGCGCTACTAACGGGCTGGAGCAGACAACCAGGCCCCATCAAGAAAGCCTATGCCGGTGCAACAGGTTGAACGTAAAAAATGACTTAAAATAAAAACATAGATTCTGTACACACACACACACACACACACACACACACACACACACACACACACACACACACACACACACACACACACACACACACACACACACTCTGACGGCAATATAGAAAGAAAGAAGTAATACACCAGTTTTATTCTGTTGAAAGTAATGAGGGGAGCGAGAGAGAGAGAGAGAGAGAGAGAGAGAGAGAGAGAGAGAGAGAGAGAGAGAGAGAGAGAGAGAGAGAGAGAGAGAGAGAGAGAGAGAAATGATAGATAAATGAAGGACAGGACATGAAAGAAAGGAAAATAAAGAAAAAAAAAGAATAAGGTCACAGAGGAAGAGGATTAACAAGAATAAGAACAAAAATAAAGGAAGTATAAAATAAGACCAAGAACAACAAAAAAGAAGAAAAAGAAGAACAAGAAAACGAAGAAAGTTGTGGTGGTGGTGGTCATGAGGAGGAGGAGGAGGAGGAGGAAGAGAAAGAGGAGAAAAAAGGAAAAGAAAATGAGAAAGTAAAAGAGAAGGAGGAGAAAGTAAGGAAGAGGATAAGAACGTGAAAAAGAGAAAGAGAACGAGATAGTAAAGAACGGAGAACGAAAACGACGAGGAGAAAAGAGAAGAGAAAAGAAAGAAGAGGAAGAGGAGGAGGAGGAGGAGGAGGAGGAGGAAGAGGAACAGAATGAGGAGACAGCGAAAAAAACGAGAAAGAATGAAAAAAGAAAGAAAAGAAAGAAGAGGACGAGGAAGAAGAGGAGGAGGCAACAGGAGAAAAGAGGAGAGAAAAGAAAGAAGAGGAAGAGTAAGAGGAACAGAATGCTAAGGAAAAAGGAAAAGCGGACGAGGAGACAACGAAAAAAACGACGAAAAAAAATGAGAGAAAGAAAGAAAAGAAAGCAGATGACGAGGAAGAGGGGGAGGCAACAGGAGACGGAGACAGTGGCGGGGGCAGCGTTGGAAGGTGGGGGTCGGGGTTGGAGTGCTATTAAAAGGGGTGCCTGTAGTGGGGGGGGGGGGGAGCGCCTGCCTGACCGACTGCCTGACTGCCTGACTTACCGTGCGCGTCTCATGGTTTATTCACTCATATGTTTGCTCTCCGCTGTCTCATTATTTGTCATGGCTATTTTCCTTCTTTATATCCGTGTTCAAGACCGTCGACCAGTGACACCGGTATTGACGCATCGATCCCTGGTGGTGGTGGTGCTGGTGGTTGTTATAAATGGTAGCAGTGGTAGTGGAGGTGGTGGTGGGTGTGAGTGAAGGTGTGTGGTGATGATAGCTATTGGGTGGTTGAGATGGTGATGGTGATGGTGGTGTTGAGAATGACGGTGGTGGTGGTGGTGATGTGGATGGTGAGGGGGTTGTGATGATGGTGATGGTGGTGGTGATTAAGGTTATGGTGATGGTGGGGGGTGAGGATGGTGAGGGTGGGGGTAAGGAGGGTAGTGGTGATGATGGTGGTGATGGTGAGGACGATGGTGGTGAGGGTGGTGGTGATGGTGATGATAAATGGTGATGTTTTGTATTAATTTTATCTGTTATTTTTGTTGTTGTTGTTATTATTGTTGTTGTTTCTCTTGTTGTTGTTGTTGTTGTTGTTGTTGTTGATCTCGTTTTCTTTCTCTTTGTTATGTTTCTAATCAATGTTAATGTTACCCCGGACGTTCTTTGTGTTTGTTTACTCGTGTCATTCCTTATACACTTACTTCTATTATTTTTCTCTCATTATTTTGCGTTACTTAACATCACAGTACAGTTTATTCGTATTATTATTATCTTCGAGCTCTATTCTTTTTACACATTATTTTTTCCACATTACACATTCCTTGAAACTAATGTATATTTTGTTTGTATCATTGTTTTTTCTTCTAGTGTCATTCCTATACGTACATTTATTATTTTTCTCATTATATTGCATTAGTTAAGGTTATTTGTATCATTGTTTTTTCTTCCTGTCATTCCTATACGTTCATTTATTATTTTTCTCATTATATTGCATTAGTTAAGGTTATTTGTATCATTGTTTTTATACGTACATTTATTATTTTTCTCATTATATTGCATTAGTTAAGGTTATTTGTATCATTGTTTTTTCTTCGAGGGTCATTCCTATACGTTCATTTATTATTTTCCTCATTATATTGCATTAGTTAAGGTTATTTGTATCATTGTTTTTTATTCTAGTGTCATTCCTATACGTACATTTATTATTTTTCTTATTATAATGCATTAGTTAAGGTTATTTGTATCATTATTTTTTCTTCGAGTGTCATTCCTATTCGTACATTTATTATTTTTCTCATTATATTGCATTAGTTAAGATTGCACCATATTTTACTTGGATTGTTATTTTCTTAGACCGCCATTCCTAATTCACTCATTATTTTCTTCTCATTATTAAAAAGTATAGCATGTATTTATTTGTATATTTTCTAAGGGCGTCGTTCTCTATACGTACATTTTTTATTTTTCTTTCAATATACTTCACAAACCACAATTCCTGGCAGCAAAAAGATTTCATTCACCTAAGAACCAACTCACGAAAATCATATACGCAATCATATATTTTTTCCTCTTCTTAGCGTACATTTATTTTTTTTTCTTACAATATACTTCGCAAACCACAATTCCTGGCAGCAAAGAGATTTCATTCGCCGAAGAACCAATCATACACCCAGTCATATATTTTTTCTCTACTTATTCGTCTTCATTCACGGATTTTGTACATGTTTTCTTCCTCTTTTTCAACAGATACAATTCCTGGCAGTTAAGAGATTTCATTCGCCTAAGAACCAACTCACGAAAATCATACAGTTAGTCATATATTTTTCTCTACTTATTCGTCTTCATTCACGGATTTTGCACAAGTTTTCTGCCTCTTCTTCAACAGACACAATACCTCCCAGCAAAGTGACTTCACACCTCTGCTAACCAAAAAAAAAAAAAAACTCACGGAAGCCATATATGCAGGTGGCTATATTCTTTTTCTTCTCACTCGTCTTCTTCTTCGTCTTCTTCCTTTACCTTCCTCACACTCCCCATCATCATCATCATCTTGTCACTCTCATCTCGCCTCTCCCATCATCTTCTTGCAGCCTCCACCCCCCGCATCTCGCCACATCTTCTTCCCTCGCCACAGTATCACCAGCACAGTGGCTTCATAACACACAGTCACCTCCCTTCCTCGTCTCCTCGTCCTCTCCCTTACTCTTTTCCTTCGTCCCCTCTCTCCCTCCCTCTCTCTGGCTTCCTCCCTGCTTCTCCACCCTGCCGACACAACCACCAAGTCTGTCGCTACCACATGCCATCATCAAAATTCCTCCTCCTCCTCCTCCTTACACTCACTTTTCAGCCTCAATCTTCACCCAACTCAGTCACTCCTTCCTTCCTTCCTTTCTTCCTCTCCCCAGGCTCCTTTACTTCCTTGCTCTCTCACTCTTACACACACACACACACACACACACACACACACACACACACACACACACACACACACACACACACACACACGCACATTCATACATACACAAAATATGAGCTGCCGGCGATCGCATATCCAACTCAAAGCGATTATGGCGACTTGATAAATGATGCAAAAGATGAGAGAGAGAGAGAGAGAGAGAGAGAGAGAGAGAGAGAGAGAGAGAGAGAGAGAGAGAGATGAATGAATGAATGAATTGCAAGGAATATAGGAACGAGAAAGAACTGAAACCAAAAAAATAAAAGATAACAGCAAGAAATATTGAAAGAAAAAAAAGGAAATTGAAAACAGAAAAACAAGGAAATATTCACAAAGGCAAACGGTATAGATCGAGTAAACTTCAATGCCAGAAAGCGACAAGGGATTAAGAAGAAGAGCAAGGAGCGATAAGGGGTCCCAGCGTATGATATGAGAGAGGGAGGAAGGGAAGGTGGACCAACAGCGTGAAAGGGTGAGGGAGTGAGGGCAGAAGCAGCGTGGGAAGGTGTGTAAGGGGAAGCTGCTGAGGAGCGTGTGTTTAAAATTTCTTGATATAAGTAGATTCATATAATTATCAAAATATGTAAAGTTTTAATATTTTTTTAACTATTTCTTAAGACAGTAACGACACCAGAGATCTGTATATTTTAGTGATTATAAAAAGATTTTACTTAAGTGTTGAATGTGGACTACAAATTGGAAATGTTGTTATATTAACGAAATTAACATTCTTAAATAACTTCCGATTTATGTATGATGTTTTGGTTTTATGTACATTTGTGGTCAATAAATATCTATCTATCTATCTATCTTTGTGACCCAACCCGAGCCTGCAGTGTTGATTCAAGGGAAGAGCTCGGGCGGGCTTTCCCTTTTTCTCGCGCCGTTTATAAGTGTGTTCGTGCGGCGCGGAGAGGGAGAACCAGCTATACAGACAGACACACCGACAGACAAAACCTCATGAATACTAGCAGAGAGACACACCTACCACACCTACACAGACAGGTAAATAGACAAGCAAATAGGCACCCCCCCTCCCACCTACCCCGCACACACACAAACGGACATGAATATTGAGATGCAGGCAAAGAGACAGGCATGAGAAACAGACAGACAGACAGACAGGTAGAGATGAGAGGATTACCGAGCCTCCAAGAATATAGAGATTCACTCAAGAGAACGTGCATGCTTCCACGGGGGACTCACTCAAATAACAGGTTTTAGCGTCTCAATTAAACGAAAAGGGTGGTTGTAATTTGTTTCTTCATTCCGGCAACATGAGGAGTGAATATTGTACTGCTTTATATATTGTTGCTGTTTTTAGTGTTATTAACAGTATTATTTCATCACTTTGGTTTATTATTCCATTACTATTTTATTTTATTTCATATCTTTTATTTATTTTTATTGCATATTTTTGTTGCTACATTTTCTCCGGTAATATGAAGAGATTTTTATTACTCCATTCTTAATTTTACTTTGGATTATTTTATATTTTGTTATTATATTTTTCATTAATTCTACTTTTTTACATTTATTTTATTGCTTTATTCGTTCCAGTTACGAGATAATTTTGCACTTCTTCGTTCCTTTACATCGCCCTCTTGAATTATCTTATATTTTGTTGTTATATTTTTCATTAATTCTACTTTTTTACATTTATTACTTGTTTTCACAATCTTTTTATTGCTTTATTATTCCAGTTACGAGATAATTTTGCGTTTCTCCATTCCTTTCCATCGCCCTCTGCAGCGTCTTGAAGTGTCGAACCCGCCGCGTGCCTGGTACCTGCAGGGTCGGACACACTTCCCTCGGCAGGTCGCGGCCTCTCCCTCGACGCTCGGCTCCGAGGAGGAAGTTTGCCTGCAAGTTTAATTCTCTTATGCGTCCGTCCCCTCGCCGGCATGTGCCTTCTGGGTCAGACTTCGCCCTCTTCTTCCGGTCCTGGCTGCTTCCTCCCCTCCTGAACTTCTTTGCCTTGTACTACTTCGCTGTGCCTTCCTGTGCGTGCCTCGCCAGCGTCTCCGTGAACTTACATCGCCTCCTCGTCACATTGTCTTCATTTCACAAGCAAGTTATATTTGCATCAGTCACTCTTTGTCTGACATACTTAGACACGCTGACAGACCTCCCGAGACATACGGAGAGGCCCACGGTGACTCACATGGCAGCGTGATTATGTACGAACAGTCGTGTCATGAACCGCCTTGAGATTCCCAACCAGTGTCATAGGATGCTCATCACAGCAGTCCACGCACCGTAAAAATACTGTGACGAATTGAATTACGAAATGTTATATTACTGGCAATCTGCGTTAAGAGAGGTGGGAGTGATCTTTCAGCAACTATTGTGACATGTTACTGATTATTAGAGACAAAGTTGTGGAATTGATAGTGATGATGTGAAGAGATTATTGTTATTATCGATATTATGAACGGATTGTTGTTAGTGTAAGTAGTAGTGGTAGTAGCGTAGTTGTAGTAAGGGTTGTAGGAGTAATATCGCTTTTATTACTATTTTATTACATTCTCTTCCTCATCCTCTTTCTCTTCCACCTCTTCCTCCTCCTCTTCATACTCTTCCTCATCCTCCTCTCTCTACTATTGCTACTACTACTACTACTACTACTACTACTACTACAATTACTGCTACTACCACTACTACTACTACTGCTACTTCTACTACTACTACTACTACTACTACTACTACTGCTACTTCTACTACTACTACTACTACTACTACTACTACTACTGATGCTGCTGTTGATGATGATGATGATGTTCCTGCTGCCGCTGCTGCTAACATAAACGCGTGTTGAGTTATAAAAAGGTCAATTAACAAATAAAATAAAAAGCTTCGACTTAAAAATGAGCTGGCATGCAAATTTCCTGATTATTACTGTAACGCTGGCTGTTGCACATTTCATATGCTGATGGTAAATTCTATGTGGTGATTAATTAGTGTGCTCACTTAATTTAGTTGTTAACGACATAAATATTCCATAGCGTTCATAAACGTGATTTATATCATATGAGCGGATGTTGGAACACTGACCCAGCCACGCCACGACCCGCCAGCCGCAACACACGCACCGCCATGCATCATGCAGCGCCTATTGACGGGCGGCGTGGGGGTGCCTGCCGCCCACGGTGGGTGTGGGGAGGTGCCTACAGCCCATGGTGGGTGTGGGGAGGTGCCTGTAGTCCACGGTAGGTGTGGGGAGGACCCTGTATCCCATGTTGGGTGTCGGGGAGGCGCCTGGTGATGCCTAACATGTTTCGTGGTACTTGTCGGGTCCTGACCCAGTGTGGCACTGCTCTGATTGGTGCCTGAGCTAGGTAACACCCAGCAACCTTAGGTATACAGTTAGTTATTAAGTCCGTAACCTTCTTGGAACTACTCTCAATCGCACCAGGGCCAGATGGCTTCCAACACACTCAAAACATGCTGTTGTGGAGCCTGTGAACCTTAATCGAGTGTGGCACTGCTCTGAGCGGTGCCAAGGCCAGATGATTAATTGCGCGCCAAGGTATATGACGTGTCTGGTATTGGGAGCCTACCTAACAAAGCTTTGGGTCGGCTGTTGTGGCGGCGTGACGGGAGGCCTCACAGACCCAAGCGGTGAGTTTGTTTACCACCGAGAGCCTCTTCGCTGCTCCCCGTGGCCGATAACCTCAGGCAGATGATCTAAGTAATTCGTGGCTTCTTACATTTTTTTTTTCTTACTAAGTTGTAAGATATTGACTTTCCTATGTGGAAAGGTAAAAAGTCGACTCAGAGTTGACTATCATAGCTTTAAACTCTATGTGCTATTTCCTCCGTACCAAAATCCTTCGCCGAGATTAAAAGAGATCGGTCCTATTTTGTTTTGTGTCCAAAATTTAATATGGTAATTATGATGATAATCTCTTCTTTAATTTACGATCAGCCTATCCATCATTTATATAACGGAGAATCTCTTCCTCTTCCTCCTCCATTACCATCATCATCATCATCATCATCATCATCATCATCTCAATTCTCTTCCCCATTCTTTTTTGTCCTCTCCCTTAGGCATCTCAGAACAGAAACATCCACAAATCTAATGATCATGCTTATTCTCCTAACCCTTTTTGCTCAGCCTTCTAAATCTGTTCCTTCTCATTTTCACACTTCTATCTGAACCCTCAAGAAACATAAATAAATCAAAGCGTTTATGTAAGTTATCAGATTATGCAGTATGGTAGTCGTAGAGGTAGTGTGTTTTAACGAATCTAACGTGGTGTATTGAAGTGGTGAAGGCTGATTTGATGTGTGATGTGGTGTGGCGTAGCGTGATGTGGTGTGACGTAGTGTGATGTTGTGATGTAGTGTGACATAGTTTGATTCTGTGATGTACTGTGATGTTGTGTGACGCAGTGTGACAGGGTGATGTGGTGTGACATAGTGTGATGTTGGGTGATGGGGTGAGGACGCTGCCACAATCGATAACACAACAACTCAAACGCAAGCCGCTGTAACGTGATGGAAAACGCAGGAGACAGATATTCGCACGCCGGCTCCCACCACCCTGCCCCTCACCATCCTGCCCCTCACCATCCTGCCCCTCACCATCCTGCCCCTCACCATCCTGCCCTTCACCATCCTGCCCCTCACCATCCTGCCCCTCACCATCCTGCCCCTCACCATCCTGCCCTTCACCATCCTGCCCCTCACCATCCTGCCCCTCACCATCCTGCCCTTCACCATCCTGCCCCTCACCATCCTGCCCCTCACCATCCTGCCCTTCACCATCCTGCCCCTCACCATCCTGCCCTTCACCATCCTGCCCCTCACCATCCTGCCCCTCACCACCCTGCCCCTCACCACACTTCTTCCTCATCACCATTTAAAACATCTTCCTCCTCGCTTCCAGCCCCCGTCCGACCCCCGTAAAAGTGTTCGCATGTGAAGAGTGGCTTATTCAGTATTACGAATTTATCACTGCATTTTGTATTGGTGTGTAAATCGTCCAAGTGGTGTTCTATATCGTATGTCGCTCCTGAGGTATTGTGAACACGAGGCCGCCACAATCGATGACACATCCAGCAACGATTGGATAAAGCCGAGACGCGCCGGAAAACGAGACAGAGACAGACAGAGACAGACAGAGACAGAGGCACAGAGCCACTATTCCCCGCCGCCCATGTCCGTCCTTGCTGCCTGCCTCAAGCTTGGCTGCTTCCTCAGTTATGCAAATGGATATTGACACTCAAGTAGCGCCGAGCCGCAACTTGACGCCCGGCCAACACACGCCAGGAATTCCATGAAGACTCCGGTGCTGGCGTACCTTAATGAACTGTCTCGTTACGGGGGCGGTATCAGGCACACGCTTCATTTCGGCGGCAAAGTGGTGGGTGAAAATAGAATATAGTGAGGCTAAGCTGTGTGTTTACTGTCATCTAGGCGGGGAAGCGCGCAGAATCGAGCTTTGTGGCGGGAGGTGGGTGGCCCTGCTCCGTACGTCCCTCCAAGGACTTGTTGGCGGCGATGCAACGAGAGTGTGGTGGTGGTGGTGGTGGTGGTGATTAATTTAGTATTTAGCGTGAAATAACATCAATATTAGTTAGCAGTAGGTTATTACTTTATTGTATAGTGTGAAGTAACAGTAAGAGTAGTAGTGGTAGTGGCGGTGGTGGTAGTGATGGTTACTTTATTAATTAGTGTGAAATTACAAGATAAATAGTAATAGTAGTAGTAATAGTAGTAGTAGTAGTAGTAGTAGTGGTAGTAGTGGTGGTGGTGGTGGTAGGGGTGGTTTTCAGGTGCTGCTGCTGCTGCTACTACTGGTGGTGCTGCTACTACTACTATTACTACTATTACTGTTACTACTATCACTACATCTACTACTACTACTACTACTACTACTACTACTACTACTACTACTACTGTACTAATAATAATAATAATAATAATAATAATAATAATAATAATAATAATAATTTTACTACTACTGCTACTAATAATAATAATAATGATAATAATAATAATAATAATAATAATAATAATAATAATTTATCATGAACGCTGATGTAATAATGAAAGCCTACCGCTAGTGGGTGTTGAGCAATAGTTTCCTGGTCAACCAACACAAACCTGCGCCCGTCAGTGTTGGAGTCCGTCTGTTCATACAAAGACTGGCCAGCTGAACCAAAATATACCCACGCACCACTCATTCTAAATAGTGAGTTTAAGTGCATTCAAACTTTTGTGATGTCTGAATTCTCGCCCCCAGCCGCGTTCCGCTGGACCTCAAAAATGCTATGATGAAAAAAACAAATTAACATATATTAATCATATTAAAAATATAACTCAATAAAAAATATTTATTAGCCACAATCGGTTGGTAACTGGTCGAAAAATAGATAAATGAATAAACAAAATTTCAAATCGCTAGGTAGGTGGTGGGGGGCGGGGTGGCAGGGGAAGGGTGCTCAGCCGTGTCGAGGGATGGCACAAGTAACTCGATGCTCAGGGAGGGGTGGCAGAGTTGGGATGGGGGGATCGCGATGGGTTGGGGCGTGGCGGGGCGGGGCGGGGCGGCAAGGGAAGGGTCGCATGGTGGAGTGGAGAGATATCACAGGCTGCACGGTAGAGGGGCGGGGCGGGGTAGGGCTGACTGGCAGAGGAACGGTCTTGGGGCACGGTACGAAGAGGAGAGTGTGGATAAGGAAGGAGAGGAGGCAGAGAAGGCACTGTCTAACCCGGTAGCAGCGACAGGCCAAATTTGTGGCTTTCCCGTGTACCAGCGATGGGCCAAATTTTTGCCATGATGTAAACCCCCCAAAAATAGATGATGCATAAAATGATCACAAACGCGTTGATACATATTATGAAATGGTTTGTGTAAGTGATGACTTTTTCTCATTAACTCGCTTAGAGGGGCCTTTAAGAAACATGATCCCCGCAGCTACCGGGATAAAGGTAAAGGAGGAAGAGAAGGGGGAGCAGGGAGGCGGGGAGAGGCGGACTGGCACGGGAAGGGTCTTGTGGCAGGGTCTGCGTGTCGTTGTCAGGGTGCCACGGAGGGCCTCGGCGCACGTGACCTAACGCGGGGAAAAATGCACGAGGTAAAAAATGTGAGTAATTAGTGCGGGGCGCGAGTCATGCGTCATCATTAGCCTCCTGTTGCTGCGCGGACGTCACCACGGAACGCCCGAGGTGACGCGGCAGCTTTATGTCCGATTTAACGCGAATCGATCCCGCGTATCAGTATGTCATGCGTGTGTGTGTGTGTGTGTGTTACCTGGAAGCTCTTGATGTATTACTTGAAGGAGGCGTTACACTGCTGCCTCGCTCTCGTCTTCCTAACCTTCCCAGCAAAAAAATGTGGTAGTTGTAGCGGTAGTGCCAGTAATAGTAGTAGCATGCAGTAGTAGTAGTAGTAGTAGTGGTATAGTTGCAGTACTTCCTGGCCCAGTGTCGAGCATTTACGATCAGACTAAGGTGCCGTCTCTTGCATCACTTATAGCGGCAAATTGCTCCTCCATCGACTATGCAGGTGTCACTAGCGCGCTCACGTCACAGTATCTATAGGGTTGAGGGCGTGGCCGGAACCCTGCACCCTTTTTCACAAGCCCGAACATATTCTAAAGATAAACTTCCTTCGATCTGGGAAGGCTGTGTTCCGAAGCAGCGGAGGATGACGGGGCTGAGGGAGTAAAAACAATTGTCTTCATAAACTACAAACCTTATATCCTCGAAAAGTTTTAAGGGCCACATTTTTAAACATTTCGGCGCCCAAGCACAAACATTCGACAAGGCTTTCGTGGGAGGTGTGAGCATTTCCAGGGGTGGTTTTATGACCCTGGTGGTAGCTAGTCTAACAAAGCCTCTGTACCATGAACGTGGAAAAAAAATCATGAGAAGGCGATTTGGACATGGCTGATGCGAGCGGCGGAAGTGTCTGAGAATATCGACCTCATAGACCCCGGTGAGGTGAGGCTTATAGGGAAGAACGGGGGAAAAAGTTAATGTTGCAACGACCCTATGACGAAGACGAAGAAAATATAATCGGAAGACTCCTTTTTGATGAGCAAATGATTGAACAAAGTAAAAGAAAGATTTATAAATTCTGGGAAATACGAGAGAAAAAGATAAAATCAATATAGTGAAGCTAAATCAGATATAAGACCCAGACCCAGACCACAAGACCACAATATCAAGACCACATCAGGAAGTGCCGATTCAAAGGCAAGACTTCCGCAATCTACCTGACCCTGAACCTGAACCTGTGTACACGGCGGGCGCTTGTGAGGGAAAGATCGTGCTACACAACACAGAGAGCTTATAAGTGTTTCAGGGCTGTAACGCGAAGCTCCCATGAAAAGAATAACAAGAATAACGGTAAAAGCGTGTGCCGCCTGTGCTGAACAACCCCTGCGAGACTCACCAACGAAATGTGAATATTTTTGCCTCATGCTATCGTCATCCCCGTTGTTGTTGTAGGTTTGCAAAGCGATATTTAAAACTTAAGTGCAGAATGTTTCACCTCCTCTCCCTGGCTTCTGACCCGCGCGCTGGGCCTCAAATTCTGCAGCTGTAAATCATTTTCACGTTGACTTACAAATCCTTTTCCCATGTTTTGAGAGCGAGTGGCGGGGAGAGCTTCAATGTTCTGCTGTATATATCATTATTTTGACTCCATATAATAAAGGCTTGCATGTTCAATTATCTCATTACAGTTTGCGTATAAATGGAGTTAAATGTCTGGATAAACTGAGTGAAAAGATAATTATTTAAAAGTTATAAGAACTCCTTCCCGCGTGCAATGATCCACGGGCTTCAAAATATAATAAGATAATAGAAAAGAACAAATCCAAATATGTAAGTAGGTTAACTATGAAAAATTGAGGCTGAAGATTAAACATGCGAGTGAATCAATGAAGAAATTAGAAGAAAAACGACTTAATTGCCAAGCTCGTTATAAGACCAGCAAAAATATAATAGAGAAAAAATAGAGTAATGCGAAAAAATAAGCAATAAGACTGTAATTTACATGTAAGAAGATTTAGATGGTAAAAGCAAAACAACCAAGAGGAACAAAATGTAGTGATTGCTTTGGCTGAACTGAAAATAAGAATCAGAAATGAGAATAAGGACAAAAAAATAAGAATAAAAACTACGATAAAGGGAATGATAACGCTGTAAGGGCCGCACAGCTGACTCTGGATTAACGTATGTAAGGACCTCACTATATGTTTTACTCAGGCGTTTGTATGTCGCTGTCAAGGAGGTGGACAGCGAGACTCAAACCAACCAGTCCATTACGTAGCTTTGAGAAACAGTACCCACCACCTATGCAAGAGTCGGACAGTACACGTCAAATGCTGGATATATATAAAGAGAGAGAGAGAGAGAGAGTCTCGTTGTGTCTCTGGTGTGTGTGTGTGCGTGTGTAGGTGTGGGTGTGGGAGTGGTAGGGGGGTGGGTGTGGATGGGTGGGTGGAAGTGGGTGTGAGTTCGGGTGTGTGGGTGTGGGTGGTTTGGTGTGGGATTGGAAGGGTGAGTAGGTGAGTGTGTGGGGAAGGGTTCAGTGTGGGTGTGGATGGGTGTGTGGGTAGGTGGGTGGGTGGATTTGGGTGTGAGTTCGGGTGTGTGTGTGTGGGGGTGGTTTGGTGTGGGGATGTGACGGTGAGAGAGTGTGTGGGCGAGTGTGTGCACAGAAGAGTAAATGTTAGGGGGCAAAAAGCGTGTAATATATTATACGCGAAGGCAAAATGTGGGCGCGGCGCAATAGCAAAGCCTGTCAGGTAAAACTCCGTGACTGATGACAGGACGCGGCACTAACTCACCCTCCATTAGCGCCAGGGAAATAATGTGTGCTCCTTTTTTCTGCATTTAACAGTGATACAACAAGACTAACCAAGGCAGGGCGGGGCGGGGCGGGGCGGGACGGGGACGGGAGGGGCGGGGAGGGGCGGGGCGGGTGTTGTAGCCTGAGGAGAGAGAGGGCGTGGGGATAGAGGTTCTGGGGTCTTGTTTCTCTGTTCGTTTTCTGCAATCTATTTCAAACGTACCTTACTGCGACCTATTCTTATGTTAACAATACACTTTCGACCCATTTTGAGAGTTCCTTGCCTCTCTCCATCTGATATTTAGGCCCATATCATCACTCTTCGAAGCTCTAGTATATTATTTATTAAGGCCAAATTGATGGGCCAAATTTCTGCCATGATATAAACCTCCCAAAATAGATGATGCATAAACTGATAACAAATGCGTTAATATGTATCATGAAATGGTTTGCGTGAGTGATGATTCTTTCTCATTATTTTACTTAGAGGGGCCTTTAACCTAACCTAACCTAAGAAATATGACCCCCACAGCTACCGGGTTAAGGCTCTTGCGGAAGTTGTAGGGGTTTTCATGGGTGGTTTCTTGACCCCGGCGGTAGTTTCGGGAGGCTTCTGCGCCATGAACGGAAAAGCACTCATGATAACTCGACGCAGCTCCTCTGTGGCCTTCAAAAACAGTCGTAACAAGGGTCCGAAACGTTTGAAAATACGAGTCTTGGTCATCTATTTCGGAAAAGGTGGCAACCCAGTGAGTAGTCTTTAGCTATCACGACCCCGACTTTGAGGAACCTTCGTGTAGTGGTTGAGGATTGTGCCTCCCCGACTGGCCACCAATGTAAAGCCTGGAGACGTGTGATGCAGAGCCAGCTAGAGAACATAGAAGAGCTTGGCCAAAGTCATCACAGAGCTGCTGGAAATTCAAAGTGATGCCGTTACAACAGGTTTTTTTTTATGTGTGTCTTTTAAGTACTTCCACGAAATCCTGACGACACCAAAAACACATAAAAAATCTTATTGTTATCAGCATCAATTTGAATTTCGCTCGACGCTTTTGGCAAGAACACGACGCCTGTGATACAAGACACTTTCGATTCTTACGTCAGCTACTTCTAAAGGTTATAGAGGGGATCAATCTGGTTCTAATGAGTGTTTTCTTGGGTACACGGTATAGAAGCAGGGTCAAACTACCATCAGGGTCATAAAACTACTCTTGGAAATGCCTACAACTTATACGAAAGCCTTGTGAATTATGTGGACTTGGGGGACGAAATGTTTTAAAATACGACCCTATGGTTCTAGTCTAGTGTGATACAAGGGCGTGAGGGCTGCATGGCGGTGGACAGACACACAGCGAAGGCGTCATGCACTGAGAGATCGTGTTGTGTGTCTGTTTCTCTTTGTGGAAACCAAACGAAGCTGATGCAGTTTGTTTAAAGGAGAAGGAAGGGTTGGAGTGACGCCTGGGAACTCTTCAGTGCAGTTAAAACAATCAGGAAAAATTAGATAAAATGAATAGAATTGTGTGTGTGTGTGTGTGTGTGTGTGTGTGTGTGTGTGTGTGTGTGTGTGTGTGTGTGTGTGTGTGTGTGTGTGTGTGTGTGTGTGTGTGTGTGTGTGGAGGGGAGGGGAAAGGAAGGGAGGGAAGGGAAAGAGAGGAGAGGAAAGGAAGAGAAGAGAAAAGAAAAGGAGAAAAAAAAAGAAAGGAAGAGAAAACAAAAGAAACGAAAGGAAAGGAAAAAATTAAAGGAAAAGAAGAGAGAGAGAGAGAGAGAGAGAGAGAGAGAGAGAGAGAGAGAGAGAGAGAGAGAGAGAGAGAGAGAGAGAGAGAGAGAGAGAGAGAGAGAGAGAGAGAGAGAGAGAGAGAGAGAGAGAGAGATTTGTTAGGCAAGAGCAATAGAAAGCTATCATCCTCTTTGGCCATTCCTTTGGGGCCACAAAACTGATATGAAATAATTTTCCGAAATAGTTGCAGCATCGTTGATCCTCCACTTTTGTAGGCGTTTTCACTTTGGTCCGAGAGCATGAAGAGCGAGCCGTATTTTGACCCGGTAGCAGCGACGGGCCAAATTTGTGGCTTTACCGTGTAGCAGCGACGGGTCAAATTTGTGCCGTGATATAACCCCCCCAAAATAGATGATACATAAACTGATCACAAATGCTTTGATATATATTATGAAATGGTTTGTGACGGGTGATTTTTTCTCATTTTTCTTGCTTGGAGGGACCATTAAGAAACATGATCCCCGCTGCTACCGGGTTAAGCCGGGCTCTGGACGCGCCGGGGAACCGCGTTGTAAACATCACCTGAAACAATCGCTTCTTGCCACAATCATGTATTCCACTTAGGTCGGTATTATAAGACATTTTCGCTTTTCATATCAGCTATTTCTATAGGTCAAAGAGGGGGTAAATCAGGTTCTAATGAGTGTTTCTTTAGGTTCACGGTACAGAAGAAGAACCAAATTACCACCAGGGCCATAAAACTCATCCTAGGAATGCCCAAAACTCCTACGAATGCTTTGTCAAATATGTGAACTTGGGCGACGAAGTGTTTGGCAATACGGCACTTAGTATCCTTAGTAACGCTTTATCATGCACTAAGCCAATATCCGCAAATTCTAGTTACATTTTGCCATACAATAAATTCTCCTGCCCGTTTTGGACCACCCTTACTAGTACCATGTAATCCAGTACGACCTGTTGGGTGCCCGGACCGTCGGCGACCCAGCAGGACGGAATATAAGATTTGTCAAAGGGCGGATGAGCTTGCTAGCCAACGACCATCAGCATGGCTCTAGTGTGGATTCGGACTGACAGCCACAGCCGTGCACCCGGTCAGCCTGGGCGTCACCACTCCCCCTTCCCTGGTGGGTCCTTCGCTCTGTTTGTTGATCTTTGTTTTACCGCAACCCCCTCGCCTTCTTTCTCCTTTTCACGGCGCTTTCACAGTAGCTTTCTTCATACTTCATACGAGGTTTCACAAGGCCCTAGTATATGGATAGCATGGAAAACATTAAGAATAGTTTGTTTATGATTTTTTTTTTTTTTTTTTTTTAACTTCAAACCATTCTCGGTAAGAAAAAATGGACCAGAGTTTAGTGAATGCTGCCCCGCCTGCAAGCCTGCGTGGTTGTGCAGCTGGACACCATTCTGTATATATCTTTTTTTTCCTTACTCCGGGTTTCTGCATGTTTTAGGGCTATTGTTTCTTTTATCATTCGCGGGAAGTTTGTTTGTTTGTTTTTGTTTTTGTTTTCTCGCGTTGAATGTAACTTTTTTTTTTTTTTTTTTTTTTTTTGTGTGTGTGTGTGTGTGGACGTGAGCTGATCGTTATACTTTCCGGGGAACTGTTTCTTTTTATTTTCCGCTCGTATTTTATCTAGCTCTCTCTCTCTCTTACTGTTTTATTATTGTATTTGGTGGACGACAACGAAATACAGTGAGATCGTTATACTTTCGGGGGAACTTTTTTTTTTTTTTTCCGCTCGTATTATATCTAACTCTCTTTTACTGGGTTTTTTTTTTTTTTTACTGTATTTGGTGGACGACAACGAAATACAGTGAGTTAACCGTTATATACTCGTCTTTTGAGTTTAGTTTTCTACCTATTTCTCTCAGCGAGTAGCGGACTTTTTTTCATTGTTTCCTTTATTTGTGTGCCCTTGTGCTGTCTCCTTTGCTGTAAAAAAACGTCTTATCTATCAATTTATCTATCACACCTATCTATCTGTTCGTCCATCTATCTTGCTTCCGCTTCGTAATTTGGGTTTAATCTACTGTGTTCTTCTGTTCAATGTTATATGTATTTGTCTATGTCTATCTGTATCAAATTTATCTATCATTTTATTTATCTATCTATTCATCTATTTTGATTTCGACTCGTATTTTGGGTTTAATTTACTATGTTCTTCTGTTCAGTGTTCTATATATTTGTCTATGTCTATCTGTATCAAGTTTATCTATCATTTTATTTATCTATCTATTCATCTATCTTGCTTTCAACTCGTATTTTGGGTTTGATTTACTATGTATTTATATTTAATGTGCTATGTATTTCTCTATATGTCCATATGTATCAAATTATATATATGTTTATTTATCTATCCACCTATCTTCCTTCCACCTCGTATTATGGGTTTAATTAACTATGCGTTTCTCTCTATGTCTTTCTGTATCAATTTATCTACATCTATTTATCTTATCTATACATCCATTTACATATTTTTCCACCGTCTCGTATTTCGGGTTCAATTAACTGTTTTTATTTATTTTTCTGTATCATTTTATTTATATCCATCTATCTTTCCATCTTAATTCCGTTTCGTATTTCGAGTTCAGTCTTTTCAGTATTTTTCTATATATCTGCATCAGGACACCTCTTCTCACGTAGTTGACTGCTCTTTCGGCCACCTCTTCGGATTATTTACAGGAGCAGCGAGTAGCGGGCTTTTTTTATTGTTTCCTTTTTTTTGTGCCCTTGTGCTGTCTCCTTTGCTGTAAAAAAAATATATTTGTATCAATTCATCTATATATATATCTGTCTATCTGTCATTCCATCCCTCTACCTCGCCGCCGCCTCTGTCCTAAACACAACCTCGGTGGAATAGCTCTCCGGGACACGCAAAGCAAAACACTGAAATGAAAAGAAAACAAACAAAAAATCCAAGCCCAACAAAAAAGGTCGCCTCGCCTTCCCCCGCAGATCGCCGAGACACATCAGAGGCAGAAGCAGCCTTTGAACGCGCATCTTTCCCGCCCAGAAGCAATGAACGGTGTGTGGGTGTACAGACGACCCACACACACGCACGCACAGTTCACGGGGCGGTCCTGATGTCTGATTTTTCAAACGTCGTATTCATCTGGCAATATTGTAGTTGATTTGTCTTTTATGGCCCGTTTTTCAAGGCGTGGTTAGTTGGTTTTGTTGAATAGGCGCATCTTACATCACCAAATATCGGGTACAAACCACCGTTGCTAAATTATCGTACTCATCGCATTGAATTTTCGTAGTTTCTGATCAATAACGAATGTGAAAACAAACAAACAAACATCAATAAATAGGAGTTTTAACGCTAACTTCAATTTTCTATCGTTATTTGTGTAGGTACGAGAGTTTGAGGCTTAAGAGTAATAAAGACGATGTGGTGAGTACGATAATCTGGCAACGTTGGTACAAACTTGGTGGAGGGACAGTTTTTGTGCCTCGGGGGACGGTAGTGGGCTAAAGAGTATCCTATCCGGATTTTGTTTTTATTTATAAATGAACCACGAGATATCCTGGAGTTAAATCAAAGTATGTGTTTATCTTTGTATTCATTCCCAACTTCCTTTCCCACCTTCCCTTTCATCCTCAGCCCCTTCCTCCCTTTCCCCTTCTTTCGCTTCCTTTCTCAAACCCTCCCTGCCTCCTCCTCCTCCCCCTCCTCCTCCTCCTCCACTCGCTTCCATCCACAGTCCCTTCCTCATCTACCTTCTATTCCCTTCCCTTCCCTTCCCTTCCCTTCCCTAGCACGACGCAGCGTTCTCGTCTTCCTGGAAATGAGAGACTCCAAGTAAAATCCGTCCTCTTGAGATATATACGTGTTTAGCGCTTAACATCTTATAATCAGTAAAGCCGTAGTGTTTGTATCTGTAGGGAGCGTGAATATCCTGCAAAGGGAACAAAACAAAAAAGTACTCGTTGTCGCAAGTTTCCAGGTCTGCGCCAGAGGTATGTTACGTGTTTACGGCGCTTAATGTCTTAGAACCAATACAGAGCAGCGTTCGTATCTCCCGTGAGCGTAAATATCCTACAAAGGGAAGAAAAACTAAGCACCCGTCGTCGCAAGTTTCCAGGTCTGCGCCAGAGGTATGTTACGTGTTTGTGGCGCTTAATGTCTTAGAACCAATACAGAGCAGCGTTCGTATCTCCCGTGTGCGTAAATATCCTACAAAGGGAAGAAAAACAAAGCACCCGTCGTCGCAAGTTTCCAGGTCTGCGCCAGAGGTATGTTACGTGTTTGTGGCGCTTAATGTCTTAGAACCAATACAGAGCAGCGTTCGTATCTCAATATCCTACAAAAAGAACAAAGAACAAAAGCATCGGTCGTCGCAGGCTTCCAAGATTAGCGCACAACGTCTTAAACCCAACACGACTCCGCATTTCAACAACCTGAAGCACTAATATCCACCGGGTGCAGAAATCATCCCAAACGCAGTATGAAGTTGATGAAAGGACAGTGCTTTTAATTAACGTCAAGAAATTCAGCTTTCCGTATAGAGCGGTAGATGCGTGAAATAGATTAAGGGAAGACGATGTGATGTCAAAGAGTGCAGAGCAGGCTTTTTTTTTCTTTTTTTTTTTTACAGCAGAGGAGTCAGTTCAAGGACATAAAAAAAGATAACAAATGTGAAAAAAAGCCCGCTACTCACTGCTCCTATAAAGAGTTAGAGGAGTGGCCGAAAGATACGTCAATTTCGGGAAAAGAAAAGGGAAAGACTGGACAATTACAGATACGGAGACGGGACCGCACGAGTGAAGTTCAGGCCTTGTATGTTACAACTGGGTAAATATAACTGGGTAAATACAACTGGGTTAATACAACTGGGTTAATACAACTGGGTTAATACAACTGGGTAAATACAACTGGGTTAATACAACTGGGTTAATACAACTGGGTTAATACAACTGGGTAAATACAACTGGGTAAATACAACTGGGTTAATACAACTGGGTTAATACAACTGGGTAAATACAACTGGGTTAATACAACTGGGTTAATACAACTGGGTTAATACAACTGGGTAAATACAACTGGGTAAATACAACTGGGTTAATACAACTGGGTTAATACAACTGGGTAAATACAACTGGGTTAATACAACTGGGTTAATACAACTGGGTAAATACAACTGGGTTAATACAACTGGGTTAATACAACTGGGTTAATACAACTGGGTAAATACAACTGGGTAAATACAACTGGGTAAATACAACTGGGTTATATAATACAACTGGGTAAATACAACTGGGTAAATACAACTGGGTAAATACAACTGGGTAAATACAACTGGGTTAATACAACTGGGTAAATACAACTGGGTTAATACAACTGGGTAAATACAACTGGGTAAATACAACTGGGTTAATACAACTGGGTTAATACAACTGGGTTAATACAACTGGGTTAATACAACTGGGTAAATACAACTGGGTTAATACAACTGGGTTAATACAACTGGGTAAATACAACTGGGTTAATACAACTGGGTAAATACAACTGGGTAAATACAACTGGGTTAATACAACTGGGTTAATACAACTGGGTTAATACAACTGGGTTAATACAACTGGGTAAATACAACTGGGTTAATACAACTGGGTTAATACAACTGGGTAAATACAACTGGGTTAATACAACTGGGTTAATACAACTGGGTTAATACAACTGGGTAAATACAACTGGGTTAATACAACTGGTTAATACAACTGGGTAAATACAACTGGGTTAATACAACTGGTTAATACAACTGGGTTAATACAACTGTTAATACAACTGGGTTAATACAACTGGGTTAATACAACTGGGTTAATACAACTGGGTTAATACAACTGTTAATACAACTGTTAATACAATCAAGTTAATACAACTGGGTTAATACAACTGGGTTAATACAACTGGGTAAATACAACTGGGTTAATACAACTGTTAATACAACTGGGTAAATACAACTGTTAATACAACTGGGTTAATACAACTGGGTAAATACAACTGTTAATACAACTGTTAATACAACTGGGTAAATACAACTGGTTAATACAACTGGGTTAATACAACTGGTTAATACAACTGGGTTAATACAACTTGGTAAATACAACTGGGTTAATACAACTGGGTTAATACAACTGGGTTAATACAACTGGGTTAATACAACTGGGTTAATACAACTGGGTAAATACAACTGGGTTAATACAACTGGGTTAATACAACTGGGTTAATACAACTGGGTTAATACAACTGGGTTAATACAACTGGGTTAATACAACTGGGTTAATACAACTGGGTTAATACAACTGGGTTAATACAACTGGGTTAATACAACTGGGTTAATACAACTGGGTTAATACAACTGGGTAAATACAACTGGGTTAATACAACTGGGTAAATACAACTGGGTAAATACAACTGGGTAAATACAACTGGGTTATATAATACAACTGGGTAAATACAACTGGGTAAATACAACTGGGTTAATACAACTGGGTAAATACAACTGGGTTAATACAACTGGGTAAATACACAGTCACTGCACGATAACCAGCAGCTCGACCGCCCCTCTGTAACATGAATCAAGCCAACATGATGAAGCATTTAAACGTCCAGGAGCACTAATATCCAACGGTTGCAGGAATAGTCACACAAACGCAATCACTGTACGATAACCAGCACATGAATCAAGCTAACACAATGTAGTATTTCAACTTTCAAAAACTTTAATATCCACCGGTTGCAGGAATATTCACACAAACGTAGTCACTGTACGATATCCTGCAGCTCGGCCAACGCTCTCTGCAACAGGAATCATGTCAGAGACCGTCCTCCAGCCTGCGACCTGACAGCCTCCTCCCTCACCCCCTCTCTCACCCTTCCCCAGGTCCTCCCGCAGCCTCAAACGTCCCCGTGCGTCGAGTGTTTTAAGATGATTTCTCGGAGTGTATTCTCGGCTGTCACATGCAAAACTCGACCTTGGAGACGTGATTAGCGCGGCCTTGACCTGCTGTGTCCTTGGCCGGCGAGTATCTGCTGCCTGATGTGTGTAGTGAGGAGGGGGGCGGGAGGGGTGTTTGTGTTTGTGTTTGTTTGTTTTTTGTCCAAGAACATAATTTATCACCTCTTGCATTTTTTAGCATACACACACTCACATTTGATAAAGCTTTCGTAGAGGTTGTTGTATTTCCATGGGTGTTTGTTTTTGTTTCCTTATGCTCCAAGAACATCTCAACCCCTTCCCCTTAAGCCCCATATTCACAAACATTTTAGGGCTTACACACACTCACAATTGATAAAGCTTTCGTAGAGGTTGTTGTTGTATTTCCATGGGTGTTTGTTTGTGTTTGTTTATGCTTCAAGAACGCCTCAACCCTTGCCCTTGAGCTCCATATTCTCAAACATTTTAGGGCTTACTCACACTCACAAATGATAAGGTTTTCGTAGAGGTTGTTGTATTTCCATGGGTGCTTGTTTTTGGTTTGTTTATGCTCCAAGAACGCCTCGATCCCTTCCCCTTAAGCCCCATATTCTCAAACATTTTAGGGCTTACACACACTCACAAATGATAAGGTTTTTCTTAGAGGTTGTTGTATTTCCATGGGTGCTTGTTTTTGGTTTGTTTATGCTCCAAGAACGCCTCAACCCTTGCCCTTGAGCTCCATATTCTCAAACATTTTAGGGCTTACTCACACTCACAAATGATAAGGTTTTCGTAGAGGTTGTTGTTGTATTTCCATGAGTGTTTGTTTGTGTTTGTTTATGCTCCAAGAACGCCTCAACCCTTGCCCTTGAGCTCCATATTCTCAAACATTTTAGGGCTTACTCACACTCACAAATGATAAGGTTTTTCTTAGAGGTTGTTGTATTTCCATGGGTGCTTGTTTTTGGTTTGTTTATGCTCCAAGAACGCCTCGATCCCTTCCCCTTGAGCTCCATATTCTCAAACATTTTAGGGCTTACTCACACTCACAATTGACAAGGCTTTTCTAGAGGTCGAGGGTATTTCCATGGGTGTTGTTTTCTTTCTTCTTTTCTTTCGTTTTACCTCCCTGTCTCCCTCTTCTCCATTTCTTCCTTTCCTCCTTTCCATCTCTATGCCTCTTTGTGTAATGTTTTGTCACTATTTTTTCGCTTTTCTTTTTTTGTGTGTAGTTAGCGAGAGTAAGGGCCGTTTTCTTTATTTTCTTCCCGTTTTTTTTTCTTCCTTTCGTCCTATATCTTTTTCCCCTTTTCCTCTTCTATGCCTTCTTTTGCTGTGTTTTGAGTAACTTTTTTCCTCTTTTTTTTTTCTTTTCTTTTTTTTTGTGTGTGTTTATGTGTAGATGGAGGAGAGCAGGAGAGGAGGTTCTTGTTTTCTCTTCCTCGTTTTCCTCTTTTCTGTCCCTCCTTCTATGGTGTCTTGAGTCGTTTTCTTTCTCCTTTTCTTTATTGGGGGGACTTTTTATTTCCTTCCGTTTCGTCCGTTTTCTCTTTTCTTCTCCTTTTCTATATCGCTGACCTACTGTGCCGTGAGGGGAAGGAAAGGGGTAGGTAGGGAAGGGTTAGGAAGGGAAGGGAAGGGAAGGAAAAGAAAGGGGTAGGTAGGAAAGGGTTAGGAAGGGAAGGGAAGGGAAGGGAGGAGAAGGGAAGGGAAGGACAGGGTTAGGAAGGGAAGGGAAGGGAAGAGGGAAGGAAGAGAAGGAAGGGGTAGGTAGGAAAGGGTTAGGAAGGGAAGGGAAGGGAAGGGAGGAGAAGGGAAGGGAAGGACAGGGTTAGGAAGGGAAGGGAAGGGAAGAGAGGGGAAGGGAAGAGAAGGAAGGGGGTAGGTAGGAAAGGGTTAGGAAGGGAAGGGAAGGGAAAGGAAGGGAAGGGAAAGGAAAGGAAGGAAAGGGAAAGAGAGGAGAGGAGAGGAAAGGAAGAGAAGTGTTTTGAGTCGTTTTCTTTCTCCTGTTCTTTATTGGGGTGACGTTTTCTTCCTTCCGTTTCTTCCTTTTCTCTTTTCTTTTCCTTTTCTTTATCGCTGACCTACTGCGCCGTGATGTAACAACTCTTTTTCTTCGCCGATCATTCATATTCAAGACAAACTACCGCTAATGAAAAGTAAATAGGAGGGGTTTAAAAGCATACAGTTATGATGAAGTATATCCAAGATGCACGATATTTACTCTCTCTCTCTCTCTCTCTCTCTCTCTCTCTCTCTCTCTCTCTCTCTCTCTCTCTCTCTCTCTCTCTCATTTTTTTTCCTTTCGTTTCTTTTGTTTTCTCTTCCTTTCTCTTCTTTTCTCCTTTTCTTTTCTCTTCTCTTCCTCTCCTCTCCTCTCCTCTTCTCTCTTTCCCTTCCCTTCCCTTCCCCTTCCCTTCCTTCCTTTCTCTTCCCTTCCTTTCCCTTCCCTTCCTAACCCTTCCCTTCCTAACCCTTCCCTACCTACCCTTTCCCTTCCCTTTCCTTCCCTTCCTAACCCTTCCCTTCCCTTCCCTTCCTAACCCTCCCCTTCCCCTTCCCTTACCTTCCCTTCCCTTTCCTTCTCTTCACTTCTAGTTCAGGCTCTTCCTCCTCCACTTTGTCCTCCTGCACCACCACCACCACCACCTCCTCTTGTCCTCCATCCCACGCCTCCCGTATTAAGTGGTTACCTGAGGCCGGCATCCGCGTCCCCTCAGGTGGCGCCGCGCAGGTGAACGCCCCGAGGAATCACCTGTCGGTAATTAGAAGGAAACATGAGAATTTCGTCCCCGGCTCTCCTCGTCCACCCGAAAGCCCCTCCATCACACTGTTGTTCCGTCCGACTTACATTCTTTTCAGTCTTGTATTTTTTTCCGTGTCTGTGTGTGTGTGTGTGTGTGTGTGTGTGTGTGTGTGTGTGTGTGTGTGTGTGTGTGGAGTAAAGGGCATTTTCTCTCTTCTCAAATGTTTTCTTCCTCTTCTTCCTTTTCTTCTTTTCCTCTTTTCCTTTTCTATGACTTCTTTTATGGTGTTCTGAGTCTTTTTTTGTGAGTGTGTAGTTAGAGGAGAGTAAGGAGCCGTTTTCTTTCTTTTCTCACTCTGTCTGCGCCTTAGGGGTAGGTAGGGAAGGGAAGGAGAAGGGAAGGGGTAGGTAGGGAAGGGTTAGGAAGGGAAGGAAAGGGAAGGGAAGGGAGGAAGGGGAAGGAAAGGGGTAGGTAGGGAAGGAAGGGAAGGAGGAAGGAAGGAAGGAAAGGGTAGGTAGGAAGGTTAGGAAGGAAGGAAGGAAGGAAGGAAGGGAAGAAATGGGGTAGGTACTAGGTAGGGAAGGGTTAGGAAGGGAAGGGAAGGGAAGGAAAGGGAAGGGAAAGGAAGGAAAGGGGTAGGTAGGGAAGGGAAGGAAGGAAGGAAGGGTTAGGAAGGAAAGGAAGGAAGGAAGGGGAAGGAAAGGGTAGGTAAGGAAGGAAGGAAGGAAGGGAAGGGCTAGGAAGGGAAGGGAAGAGAAGGAAAGGAGTAGGTAGGGAAGGGTTAGGAAGGGAAGGGAAGTGGAAGGGAAGGGGTGGGTAAGGAAGGGAAGGGAAAGGAAGGGAAGGGAAGGAGTAGGTAAGGAAGGGTTAGGAAGGGAAGGGAAGGAAAGGGAAGGGAAGGGGAAGGAAAGGGGTAGGTAGGGAAGGGCTAGGAAGGGAAGGGAAGAGAAGGAAAGGGAAGGGTAGGGAAGGGAAGGGAAGGAAAGGGAAGGGAAGGGGAAGGAAAGGGGTAGGTAGGGAAGGGCTAGGAAGGGAAGGGAAGAGAAGGGAAGGGTAGGGAAGGGAAGGGAAGAGAAGGAAAGGGAAGGGTAGGGAAGGGAAGGGAAGCCAAGAAACAAGACTGGTATAGGCCGTCGTGACCCCTCGTCCTCCACCCAACCCTTGACTGTCCCCCGCGGCATGTCGGTGTCCTGGCAGCCCGCCGGTAAAGAGAGGCAGGCGTAGGGCTCCTCGACGCGCCAGGGCGGCCTATGACTTCCTTTAGCGATCCGGTGACACGCCTCAAGAGCGCCAGGAAGGTAAGACTGAGAGGTGCAAGCTGACACCCGTCCTGTCCACTCGACCCTCAGGCATGTACCGCCGCGGCCCTCGCCCCTCGATCCTGTAAACACTTGGCGCTGAAGGGCACGCTGACCGACGCGCTGTTAAGCAATGAAGGCACTGACGACGGTGAAGCGCAGGGAACTGAAGTAAATACGTACAAAATCGATGTTCACGTAATTATATTGTTGTTATTATTATTATTATTATTACTATTATTATTATTATTATTATCATTATCATTATCATTATCATTATCACTATTATTATTATTATTATTATTATTATTATTATTATCACTATCATTATCATTATTATTATTATTATTATTATTATTATTATTATTATTGTTATCTTTATTATTATTAGCATCATCATTATCATTTTACTATCTGTATTACTTTGTTCGTCATTTTTCGTTAAATTGTTCTCATTATAATTGTCATTCTTTGTGTGTGGGGGGGGGGGGGAGGGGGGCAGGCATACCAGCTAGTCCCTTATGATGCTCTTCAGGGGGCGGAGGTTGAAGGGGGGGGGGGGGGCAACCACACCAGAGAGGGGAGACGGCGCGGAACGATAAAATAATAAAAAGTAATAAAGGTTAATCCGTAAAAACGTCTACACAACGCTGACGCCCGATCTATAAGTGCTGCAAAAAATAATCGATCACAACATTAAGTACGTGCTGTTGTTGTTCCCTTCCCGCCCCCGCCTGAACCTTATCCGTGGGCTCTTAATTACAACACCGAAAAAAATACAAGAGGAGGGTGAGCGGGGAAGGATAAGCGGATGGGGGAAGGAAGGGAAGGAGGCGGGGCGGCACGTGTCCGAGGGGAGAGCGGCAGTGAGGGGAAGGGAATGGAAGGGAAGGGAAAGAGAGGAGAGGAGAGGAAAGGAAGAGAAAAGAAAAGGAGAAAAGAATAGAAAGGAAGAGAAAACAAAAGAAACGAAAGGACAGGAAAAAAATGAAAGGAAAAGAGAGAGAGAGAGAGAGAGAGAGAGAGAGAGAGAGAGAGAGAGAGAGAGAGAGAGAGAGAGAGAGAGAGAGAGAGAGGGGAAGAGGAGTGAGGGAGGGAGAGAGAGAGGAGAAGCAAGGGAGAGAGAATAGAGGGAGTAAGAGGAGAGAAGGAGAAGGGAATAAGGGAGAGAAAAACAGGAGGATAAGGGAGGAAAGACGGGGAAAGGAAGTGAAGGAGGGAGATCAAAGGATGAGAGAAGATCAGGAGAGGGGGAGTGAGGGGGTATGATGAGGGGAGAGGAGACAGACTAGGGTAGGTAAGGGATGGGGGAAGGGGGGGAAGCCGTACACCTCCCGCCTACCACCCGTAACACAACACTGGGCCGGGTAATAAAGATTGTGAACCAACACCTCGTTCTCGGGTGTCGCTGCGTCGCGCTGGACAACTTTCCGAACTCGACACGCCCGATCTTAGCGCGCCGAGGAGAGAGGGAAAAAGAGAGAGAGAGAGAAAGCCTGGTGGAGGAAGGGGGAGATGGTGTTGCCTCCTTTTTCTGATGTGATTCCTCCGACTTCGACTCCGATGAATCAAGCTCCTTTTTCTCCTGACTCCGATCTCCTCCGACTTCAATTAAGACTTCGACTCCGATGAATCAAGCTCCTTTTTCTCTTGACTCCGATCTCCTCCGACTTCAATTAAGACTTCGACGCCGATGAATCAAGGTCCTTTTTCTCTTGACTTCGATCTCCTCCGACTTCAATTAAGACTTCGACGCCGATGAATCAAGGTCCTTTTTCTCTTGACTTCGATCTCCTCCGACTTCAATTAAGACTTCGACTCCGATGAATCAAGCTCCTTTTTCTCCTGACTCCGATCTCCTCCGACTTCAATTAAGACTTCGACTCCGATGAATCAAGCTCCTTTTTCTCTTGACTTCGATCTCCTCCGACTTCGACTTCGACTCTCGCTCCGACTCCGAGTTCTTCTCCGACTCGAGTTTCTTCGCTTTCTACTCCTCTCAAATCTTGCTCCTACTCTTCCTTCTCTTCCTCCATGTTTTATTCCGATTCCCACTCCGCTCCTCCTCCTCCGACTTCTTCTCCGACTCCAGTTTCTTCTTTTGTGACGCCTTATTCTTTCCATTTGTTCTTTTTCCTCCACTTCCTCCTCCACTTCCTCCTCTACTCCTCTCCTCATTCGATTTCTCCGATTCCAGCTTTTGTTCCTTCGACTCCTTCCAATTTGTTCTTCTCCGACAGTTTCTATTAGATCTTGCTAAGCCTTTTCCTTTTCCTTTTTCTCCACGTCTTCTTATTTCCTCCTCCTCCTCCTCGTCTTCCTCGTTTTTTTCCACCTCCTCCTCCTCCTCCTCCTCTTCCTCTTCCACCTTCTCCTCTTCTTCAAACTTCCCCTTATCCACCTTCCTCTCCTTCTCCTCCTCCTCCCCCTCCTCTTCCTCCTCCTTGTTTTCATCATCATTCCTTTCATTTCTCTGTAACTCTCCGTTTTTTTTTATCTTTTTTTCACACCTTTTTTTCTACCGTTTCCTCCTCTTGTTTCTCTTTGTCTTTCCTGTTTTCTTCATCCTCCTACTTTTTCTTTTTTTTTCAGCACCAACGCTTTTTTTTTTCCTCCGCCTCCTCCTCCTCACATTCCTCTTTTTCCCTCGGTACGTTTTTTTCCGTCCTACTTTAGCTTTTTTTACTTTCCTTCTCAGTATACCTGTTGTTGTTGTTTTTCTCCTCCGCTCTTCCTTCCTCTTCATGATTACTCTCGTTTTTGTTTTACATTTACCGTTCCCGACCCTTTGCCTTTTCCCACTACCATCACCAATATCATCACCACCACAATCTATCTAACGTCACTGTCTTCACCATCATGAGTCACCATCACCTTCATCATATCGTTCTTTTGCTTATGAGGAGAGAGAGTCAAGGATTTTCTAGCGAGGTGAAGCGGTTGACCGGACTAACTTTCCCTCTCCACCACCTAAACGTCAATTCGAGTTATGTTTGTGTTTATTCCGTCGAGATCTGTACATCAAGTGGCTCTCTAACGGTACTCCCCAAGGTATCAAAGGAATAACACCTGATGCCTTGGCCCTTTAAATTCTTCTATATATTATCTCGTTCCCTTTCTATTTCTCTCATTCCTTTCACTTTCATTTCCTCTTCTGGGCGTCTCAGGTGTAATTTACCGGCAGAAGTATCAAAGGAATAACACCTGAAACCTGTACCCTTTAAATTCTTCTATATATTATCTCGTTCTCTCTCTACTTCTCTCATTCCTTTCACTTTCATTTCCTCTTCTCGGCGTCTCAGGTGTTTGGGGGCTGCTAACAGGTAGTCCGACCCCTCCCTCTCTACTTGCTTCGGCTCTGATAATAATGATAAAAAAAACAGGTGATTGGGGATGATAAAGTATTATGATCCACTGTACAGGTAATAATAAGCAGTAATTGAAGGGAGATGACAAAACACCTCACAGAAAGATAAGGGATGTTGTTGATTATATAAGATTACTGATAAACGCTTTGCAATCGTCTTCAGGTGTTCAGTATATTCATGAGAGAGAGAGAGAGAGAGAGAGAGAGAGAGAGAGAGAGAGAGAGAGAGAGAGAGAGAGAGAGAGAGAGAGAGAGAGAGAGAGAATAAAAAAAGAGAAAAAAACGACTTTCAGAACGATTGGGAGTAAACAAGAGAGAGAGAGAGAGAGAGAGAGAGAGAGAGAGAGAGAGAGAGAGGAAACATGGAAAAACAGGCAGCAGAAACCCTGTTAGCTCATTACGAGGCTACCTGCTTTAGTGATTAGCCTAATATATCGGAATCCTAAGTGACATGCGGACAAGATTACTGAACAAGCGCGGATACATTCAGTTCACCCTTAACGCAGCGAAGTAATGACCAATGCGACACACACACACACACACACACACACTCTTTACCGCCGTAGTACCACCGCCTATTCCTCCTCCTTATTTGGTGGGTACTGAAGAAAAAATATAAGCAGTGGGTTTAGTTGGACAAGCTTTTAGGGGGTGCGGAAAAGAAGAAAAAGGAAAATAAAGAAAAATGGAGAAGATAAAGAAGAAGAAGAAAAAGAAAAAAAAAGAAAAGAAAAAGTAGAAGCAAAAGAAGAAGCAAAAGCAGAAAAAGAAGAAGAAGAAGAAGGAAAAGAAGATGAAAAAGAAGAAGAAGAAGAAGAGGGAAAAGAAGGAGGAAAAGAAAAGTAGGAAAAGAAGTAGGAAAAGAAATGAAAATCGAACAGGAAACACCATCGCTATAGTATCCATAACCCAACACCATCACCGCACGCACGCACGCACGTAAATCTGTGTTTCTTTGTTTCTTTATCAACATTATATCTCTCGCGAGGGCGCCGCGGGGAAGGCAGAAGTTTGGGCGGAGCGCGAGAAATAAAACTCGCTAACAAGACTTCCCCTCCAGAACCCCGCAGCCACCACCCTTTCCTTCGGGCTCTTTCGTGGGGTCTCTCTCTCTCTCTCTCTCTCTCTCTCTCTCTCTCTCTCTCTCTAGCCCGTATTTTTAAACCTATCTGCCTCAGCTCCCCTGTTTGAAGACCCTCTCGTATTAAACGTTGCTGAGATTTCCATGGACTGTTTTGTGAGGCTAGCGATAGTTTTACACGGCTTCTGGATATTGAACGGGAAAAAACACCCATGGATACCCGGCATATCTCTTCTTGTGGCCTTAGGGAAGTTAGTGCAAGTGCTCGGTTTAAAAGGTTGTGTTCAGCAGTCAAGTATCGACCAACGTTGCCAGATTGTCGTACTCCGCCTCTTATGTTTCCGATCTCCGACCCAAAAACTGCTTTCATCACCCAAATAACTACCTTCATATATGGTTATCGTTTAAATGGTTAATTATTGGTGCTTCTTGGCAACAGTTATGGGCCAGAAACCGGTAAATACGCGGCTCTGAGTACGATGATCTGGCAACCGTGGTATCGACATAACTATTGACCGTTTTAAGTGTATGAGGAAGGTAATGTATGGAAATAGATAACTGCGCCTGATTTTTTTAGCGTAATAGACTTTTATTGACAAAACTGTGACTGAGTTGTCTTTTTTTTATCCGTTTTTCATGGCGTGGTTAAATGGTTTTGCTGATTTTTCATATATATCACTTTTTTTACGATTGAGTTTGTAATACGTCTGAAATGCCTGAATTTTACTCTATTACACTCCCACATGACCACCGTGTAACGAAACACACGAGAAATTAATCCAGACAAGGAAAGGTTTTGGCGGCGCCGGGAATCGAACCCGCGACCAGCGAGACGGGAGAGCCACTCCTTAACCAGTCGGCCAAAGAGGTACCCCACTCGCAGAGGGAGCTATGGGAGGCTCGGCCATCAGGCAAGTCGCTGCACTACACGTCGATTTAACTCTGTGCAAATCAAACACTTCAGTAACTCCGTCCCAGAAATTGAATTAAAAAAACAAACAACCCACATGAGCGTTAATAAATACTAATAACGACGTTTAAAAAAAAAATCTAGGTATAGTGTTGTTAATGAATATAAGAGCTGTCGTTAGTGAGGGGAGAAAGAAAGAAAAATTAAGGAAAGAAAGAGGAGGAAAGAAAAGAAAGAGCAATACGTGCATAGACGAGTTTCTCCTTGCTTTGTTACGAGAGAGAGAGAGAGAGAGAGAGAGAGAGAGAGAGAATGGGGTGGTGTTCCATGTCGTCTTTTAGTGCCTCTTTATCTAATTCTTCGTCATTAAGTGCTCTTGGGAGGTCACACACACACACACACACACACACACACTCGAAGTAATTACCATTATCACTTTCACTTCTCAGACTCTTCTTTCCCCTTCCTTTCCCTTCCCTTCCCCTTCCTTTCTCTATCCCCTTCCCCTTCCCTTCCTCTTCCCTTTCCCCTCCCGTTTCTCTTCATCTCTCTCTCTCTCTCTCTCTCTCTCTCTCTCTCTCTCTCTCTCTCTCTCTCTCGGCGACACATTACCATCGGAAGCAATAATGTTAATACTGTTGTTAATTCACGCGGCTCCGTTTTCTTTCACCCCCTTCCGTGAGCGTGTCAGGGGAGACTATAACGTTGAGGGTGTGACCGCTCGCTGGACCTCGCTGCGCCCTCACTCTCCCCCACTCCCTGAAGCCCCTCAGCACCCCCGCCTTAGTCCAGGGAAGCGTCGTTGGTGTGAGGGGAATGAGCGGCTTGTGTAATCGATCCTTTGCTGACCCTCGACACAGCTTAAGAGGGTCAGGTGAGAGAGAGAGAGAGAGAGAGAGAGAGAGAGAGAGAGAGAGAGAGAGAGAGAGAGAGAGAGAGAGTTTACAGTGCTGGTCTACGGAAGTCATATTGGAGTCATGTTTTTGCTCCTGTAGCCGTGACTGACCTGGGAACGTATTCTCAAACGCTTTCGGTTCAGAAAACAAATATTTCCCGAGGCCACAATGGAGACTAGTTGGGTTCTAATGAGGTTTTTTTCACGTTCATGGTGTAGCAGCCTTGTCAAACTATCACTAGGCTCATACAATTATCAGGGACTTCGTGGTGCAGTGGTTAGCACACTCGGCTCACAACCGAGAGAGCCCTGGCTTCGATTCCCGGGCGGAGTGGAAAAATTTGGGCGGCTTTTCTGATACCCTACGCCCCTGTCCACCCAGCAGTGAATGGGTACCAGGTATTAATCGGGGGTTGTGTCCCGTCTCCTGGGGTCTGTTGCCTTCTCCTGTAATTCCTTCCCCTTCTGTCTCTCCCCGGCATATGACCACAGACGTTGCACCGACTAAACGAAACTTTCCAACTTTTCCTCATACAACTATCAGTGGAAAAACCGACAACTCCAACGAAGGCCTTACCGAATGTGTGTGTGTGTAAGGCCCAAAATGTTTGAAATTATCCACCCCGCACCACTGCCTGTAATGAACCGTCTCCTCCGCATGTCTCTAAGCTCACCTCGCATTTCTACGAGAGTTTACTGTGCGCCAGAAAAGTACATAATATAGGAAACCTCGCAGGAGCCCAGTAAGCCTACACAGGGAAGCTCGGGTAGGCCTAAAACTCCGGTGCTTCTGTAAACCTAACGTAAGCTATACTCCCTATCAATTAGTTTCGATATATAGAGTTTCCTGGAAGGTTTCTCTTACACTGGCACTCACCCCATGACTGCCAAGCTTGTTCCAGTCATCCATCACTTTATTAACTTTGCAAAACACATCTTTCGGTTTTCGACTTCAATTTATCTGTCTAACCCATTGATACGAATCCTACCTCTTTATTTTACTACAGGGATCTTTATTAATGCTGTAAACCCCTTTTTGTCTCTCTTTAGACTTAAATTTCTCTATCTTTAACCCATTGCTATGAATCTTGCCTTCTTTATTTTACTCTTTAGCCCCTAATTACGAATTCTGCTCCTTCCCTTCTTCTCTTTCTTCCTTCTCTTCTTCTCTTTCCTTCTCTCTTCTTCCTTTCCTTTCCTTCTCTCACTTTTTTACTTTTTTTTTTTCTCCTCCTCTCCTTCTTCCTTCTCTTCTCTTCTTCCCCAACCCTTTCTTCTCCTTCCTTTTCCTTTTTTCTTATCTCGTCCCTTTCCTTTCTCCTCTTCTTCTGCTTCTACCCTTCTCCTATTCACCCCTTTCACTCCTTCCCTCCGCTTCTTCTCCCTTCTCTTCCTTTCTGCCCCTTCTTTACGCTTTCCTCTACTGCTTCTTCTTCATCTTCTTTCTTAGCCTTCCTTCCTCTCGCAACTTACATCCTCTCCCTTCTTTTCTCTCAATTTTCCTCCCTTCTTCATCTAGTTTCTCTTCTCTCCCTTTTCATTCCCTTACCCTGCCTGTTTCCCCTTCATTTCTCTCCCTCTCTTCTCCTTCTTTCCTTTCCTTACTCGTCCCGTTTACTCATCTCCTTTCACCCTTTCATTCATCTTTCCTTCTTCTCCTTTCCTTCCTTCACCCATCTCCCTTCATTTCCTTCCCTACACTATATACCTTTCCTAATCACCTTCCGTACTCTCATCCTTCCTTCCTTCCTTCACCTGTACCTTAATCTCCTTCTGCCGTTATCTTTAGTCTTCTCTTATCTTTCTTCCCTCGCCCCAGTTCGATTCCACCTCTTTCCATCACTACTCTCTGCCGCCGCCACATCCGCTTAACACTACCGCTCGTCTACATCAACGGGCGGGCGGTCTATATAGTACCTGTTGATTACTACCGCCTCTTATGGCCATTAATAACGACGTCCCCCTCCCTTGCTGCTCTTCCCTGCCTCCCCCTGCTCTCCCCTTCCCTTCCCTCGTGTTCTGATGTGCTAACACGAACTCACACGCTCACGACTCTCCGCTATTTCGTTTTGTTTATACTTCTTTTTTTTAACTCCTGCAAGTCTTCGTCGTTCATTTCATTCTCACACTAAATGGTTGGTTCCTTCTCTTCTTATGCTTCACTCACTCACTCGCTAAGTTCTTCCTTCCGGCTATACTTCCTTCCTTCCTTCCTTCCTTCCTTTCGTTCCCTCCTTCCTTCCTGCCTTACTTACTTACGTCCTTTGTTCCTTCCTTCCTTCTTTTCATTCTTACTTTCCTTCTTCCTTTCCTCCTTCCATCCTTCCGTTCATCTGTCCTTCCTTCCTTCCTTCTATCATTTCGTTCCTATTTCGTTCCCTCCTTCCTTCCTTCCTTCCTTTCATTCTTTCTTTCTTTCCTCCTTTCATCCTCCCTTCCTTCCTTTCATTCATTCTTCCTTCCTTCCTTCATTCATTCATTCATTCATTCATTCACTCACTTACTACTACTTAGTCATAATTATTTTCTGTAACTTATTCTTTCTCCTTTCCTTTATTCCTTCCTTCATTATTTTTTTCTCGTTCATTTTTCCTTTACTCTCTTTCTCTCTCCCTTCCTCCATTCTTTCCCTCTTCATTCCATCGCCCTTCATTCTCCCTCACACACACACACACACACACACACACACACACACACACACACACACACAATGGAGGCAGTAATCCACTATTAATATTCCTCGGAGTACTCGACAAGGCGTTCCACGAGGCCGGAAAATCGGGGGCGATGAAGCAGGAGGAGAAGGAGGAGGAGGAGAAGGAGAGGAAGGTGGATAAGGGGATGTTTGAAGAGGAGGAGATGGTGGAAGAGGAAGAGGAGGAGGAGAAGGAGGAGGAGAATGAAGAGGAGGAGTACAAAGGAGTACAAAGGAAAAGCAAACAGCAACAGACCTCTTGGTCCTAACTAGGCTGTTTGTTGTTGCTACCATCTACTCTAATCTACGAGTCAGTGACACAGGACAGCAAAGGCGAAGGCTCCTCCCCTCCCACCAGTCCCTCCAGCCGAGGCTGGCTTGAAAAGGAAGAATACCATGTAGTATAGAAAAACTGCAATGGAATTTTATAAGGACGGAAGGAAGATCATACACGACGACTAAGCTAACACTACTTTTTGTTAGACCGGAGCAGAATAGCAAATCTTTTAGGCAGCCTTGCACCACCGTGGCTGTGCATCCTTACTCATATCGATTATTTTTTTTTTTTTCTTCTTCTGAAAAGCTCATGACGGAGCTTGTCCCCAGCGACACACTTCTCTTCTCTGCCATCCTCGTGCAGCCTCTACCACAGGCACATGCAGTATATCTGTTTACAAATAATCAGTAAGTCGTTCAGCCACACCACGGCTTGGAAATAACGATGAAATGAAAATATGTGAACGACCATGGAAGCAGGTTACGAGAGATAGTTTTGTCCTTCAATGAATCTTAAAGACGCAAGGAAGCGATGAGATTTCTTATTGATATTACTTCGGAAAATAGTCAGGCTGCCGCAGCTCTTGCTCACGTGTGATCATAATCGCATCTTTCGTCGGCTCGGTCCCCGCCCCGCCCCCCGCGGCGTGATGGATGGCTTCGTCCTCGCCTCACGCCGCGCCGCCCTCGGGAACAAGCAGCCTGGCGGCCCCTCCACGGCCCTGCTGAACCTGGGGAAGCAGGAAAAACTGTGTCTAACGGGCTGGGCTGCCGCCGTTGATTAGTTACAATGTTGAACAAATATTTCACTCTTTATTATTATTTCGGTCACAGGATATTGCGCGAATGGAACAATAAGCATCCGTGCCATAACATACCAAGCTTCTTGAGTGTGGAAAACTTCTCCCAATCTCTCAGCAGGCGTCGTTTCAAAAATTTTGGACGAGCATCAGCCGAGGCTTTAGGAAAAACAGGCTAAGGTGATTCATGACCTGATCACCTCCCTAAAAAGTCATATGGCACACAAAAAGCTTTACCTCAGCATCCTAAAGCTCTAACCCGGCAGCCAGAAGATAAGGGACGTGTGGCAGGCAGTCAACAGGCAGTATTCATGCAGAAGATAACATGAATCAAACACTTCGCTGAAGGGAGTTTTCCATCAACTAAATTTTCTGGTTTGTTGCCGTCAGAGCGGAGAATGAATATTGGAAAGTTGTTTTAAGGAGGCCGGGAGAGGGGACAGGCCAGGTAAAGGTGTTGGAGGATGAAAGATTGCTAGAGAAGAGTAAACAAGTGACGAATAGATAACGAAAAGAAGAGTTGGAGAGGTAAAAAGGGTCAGAAAGAGGGAGGGGGAAGAGTGGGAGAGGAGATTAAAGAAAAGAAAATGGTTAGAATATTCAAACAAAGCATCTATTTTTCTATGCGTTCGTACGTTTTGTCTTCCCTCCAGCGCCGCCACCCTCCCGCACCTGTCCCTGTTTACTGTCGCGGCATGGCTCCCATCCTAGTGTTGGGGCGCGACAGGCTATAGGGAAGAGCGGGATTAGATGGATCGATCAATGCTGTGCCAATTTTTAATACAAATTTTACAACAAGGCTGGCAACAACATCATATCTTATAGTTGCTTGCAAAACGTCATCTGAATCAAAGGTCTCTCATTCAGTCACCGCCGAGTGGCTAAGACTACTCACATGCTGTCCTGAAGACCACCCATCAACCCGGACTCTAGAGAAAACCGTCCAAGTGAATCAAGAACGAGTTCCGGGGGGCAGCATGAGCCAAAGATGGCACCACTATAAAACGCTTGCCTGCGCCATGACGGGCTGGGGCCGACTACCATCTAGGTCTAGGCCATCTCTCTCAAGAAAGCCTACCGGCGCTATAGGCTGGCACGTAAAAAAAAATAATAAATCAGTATTCCAGACTCCCCAAAACCGGCAAGTAACTTTGGCTCATTTTCTTTAATCTTCAGTTTGTGGTCACAGGGTCCAGAATTCTTGTATTATTGTAGTGACAGCACACACGCGGAAAGGGACCCAATATACTCTGGGCCAAGGGACGTCACTTTGGCCCTTTCAGTGTAGTGTTGGTTGCCCGCCCGTTTTAGACAAGAGACATGAAAAAATTCCCGATTCTGTAACGTCTTGTGTGACGGCCACGCGCTGAGAGCCAAGATGCATTACAAAGACTGAGGTGAAGGGAATGAACTGGCGACGAAGATCAGGAACAGTTTCGGTGTTTGCTCAATAACATGGCAGATTTTTCCGCAATATTCCTCTGCATTTCCCGCGTTGCATCTCCTTCCCATGCAGCGGGTCCAGCGTGAGGCCCCAGCAGCGTGAGAGCAGATAAAAGATGGAGGATAAAACTTTTGGTCTCGGGCGAGTCCTCACGGGTGGTGTGAGGACGTCGTGGAGAGGGTCACAAACCACTCGTGAGCAGACCATCTCGATGACTCTCACAACCCCTCCTCCTCACCCCCCGCTTTATGAGCTGACGCCTCGCTTCTTCCCTTCTCCTCCACAGCGGCCTTACAGTCTCCCTTTTAACTTCCTTCCCGCCCCACACGTTCCCCGCCGGTGTTGTCTTAGTCGTCCGGGTCATCTTTTTCCTCCTCAACGAAGAATAATGAGAACACCGCTGATGACTCTCTGATTGACTTATTGATGTATTGATTGATTTAATGATTGTTTTTATCTTCTTTGTGTGTGGGGGAAAGGGTAAAGTATACGTGGTAAGACCACATTAAAGTATGTTATATAAACAATTATTTCCAATGTAGTCCTTGTATCATAATTAGGAAGTTTGAGATTATAATACTCTGTTTAGGACACACGAGACGGGTAAAGTAAAGCGATGGTGAACGACCGACGCACGCAGTGTCATTACCTTTACATACAGTTTTCTCATTTGTTTACTTTTGGCGCTTGGCCCCTTCTCGCAGTCAGCGCTTCATATATTGAAAGCAATTATTGATCTTAAGTAATGAATTATGGCTTTACTGAGGTAAGTTTTCTAAAGATCCTGAAAGGTGTTCGTAAGGTCAGACAGAATATTAAGCTGACTAATAATAACCACACTAAGAAAATCGCGGCCTAGAAATTATTTCTTGTGGCAGTTTGGAGGAAATATTGACAGATTTTTCCGTACTCTGTCGAAGCAAACGTTCAAAAACAATAGTCGAGTCTTTCCAGTTGGTCCAGAAAACTCTGCAAACTATTGTATGTAGTCTATTTAGATTTCTACGCAGACGTATTCAATTACTGAATGTCCATTTCAGCTTGGGAACGGCATCGAATTTGCCTGTACAATCCACCGCGCCGTGCGCCTGGCCAGGCCGCGGTGGCCGTGAGTGACGGCCAGACACACAGCGGCGGCGGCGGCCCGGCGGCATGTGGCAGTGACCGTGGCCGTGGCCCCTTTTACATGAAGTTAGTTAGCCTTAATGGAGACATGACAGCCGCACCTACGGCACACCATCACTCATCTCACAACCGTCAGCCACGCGCCCTACGTCTGCAAGCAAGTGGAAGTCAGTTAAAATTTAACATACCTAATAATATCTCAAAACGGAGTCATTTTATCATATTCCAGAAAAAAGTCCGTGAATACGTAAATGCATTACATATGTGATAATTGTGCTGTCTGTCGAATGTGTTGACACGCTGCGAGCCGCTGTGCCTGCCCGGCCACGGCTGCCGCCGCCTGTCCTGGAAGCCGCATCGCCGCCACAGCGGGGCCCGTTTCCTATGTGGTCTGTGGAGCACCAGCAGAGACGCAGACTTGAAAGATATACTGATATTAACATGTACTTTATACTTCTGTTACACCATCAATATATACGTAGCTAGACAATGGTGAAGCTGAGAGCACGCGCTATAGCTCCAGGTGGCCTCGGTGCTCATCTGCGTCTTATTGGCCCTTGAGCCTGCGGTGGTGGACACCATCACCCCGGGACACAGGGCAAGGACAACATCCAGGCACCACAATTTACCAACAAAAACTGTCAACGCCACAGCCACTATAACCACGAGCACTACCACTTTTTATTTGTGTTTTGCAAAAGGACGACACAAGAACAAACAGTACGAATTATCATCATTATTATTATCATTATTATTACTATTATTTTATGAGAAGGGAGAGAGAAGTAGCACGATTCTCGAGATATGACTATGTAAAGGGAATATCTGGATGCCGTTATTTTAATTTAAGGTGAAATGAAACGTAGTAACCGCCGCGAAAAGGCCAGAGTTTAGCCACAAGTGTTTGAAGAGCATGACCTCGCGTTCCAGAGATGCAATTAAAAACGTCCTAATCGGTACAGGAGTCAGGGTCAGCAGGAGACAACGAGCTCTTCCGGCCTCCGTAGAATAACAAGGCAAGCTGACCACGCCCACGACACCACCATCCTGAAGGGCCTCCCAGTCTTGTGTGTGTGTGTGTGTGTGTCGGCAGAGGAAGAGCAGCACCGCCCCGACTTCTGACAATTACAAAACGGAGCGACCCTCTCATTTTTCCTCGTAGCTCCAATTATACGTGTGAGTTGGAAGGTCAGGCGGAGAGGAGCGGCGGGATGGGGAGGGGGGGGGACGACCAGCAGGAAGACGGAGAGGGGGGGGCTGAGGGGAAGACGGGGGGAGGATGGGAGGCAGGCATGGGGAGATAGGACGAGTTGGGGGCACGGCAAGGGCTGGAAGAGGGAAGGGAAGGAGAATGGGGATGGAAGGGAAGGGAAGAAAGGAAAGGAGAAGAAAGGAAGGGAAGGAGGAGCAGAGGGAAGGAAAGAGAGTGGGGATAGGAGGGAACGGAAGGGAAGGAAGGATAGGGGAAGAAGGGGAAGGAGAAGATTGAGACAAAGACTGAAAGAGGGAAAAGAAACTAGAGGGAAGAAGGGAAGGAATGGAAGGATAAGGGAGGGACGGGAAGGAGAAGAGGAAGACAAAGGATGGAAGAGGGAAGGGAAAGAGAGGGAAGGTAGGAGAGAAAGGAAGGAGAAGAGGAAGAGAAAGGATAAAAGAGGGAAGGTAGGAAAGAAAGGAAGGAGAAGAGGAAGACTAAGGATGAAAGACGGAAGGGAAAGAAGGGAAGATAGGAGAGACATGAAGGAGAAGAGGAAGACAAAGGATGAAAGAGGGAAGGTAGGAGAGAAAGGAAAGAGAAGAGGAAGACAAAGGATAAAAGAGGGAAGGGAAAGAGAGGGAAGGTAGGAGAGAAAAGAAGGAGAAGAGGAAGGCAAAGACTGAAAGAGGAAAGGGAAACTAGAACGGAATGCTTCCGCACTCACGTATAAACAAAAGGAAGGGTAAAATGGAAGAAAGGAGTGAGGAAGACAATTTAGGATAAAAGCTGGACGCGGAAACTTGTTTGTGATGCTTCGGTAATGGGAGAAAAGGGAAAGTCTCAGAACCCCTTTGATGCGTATTACCAGCCTCCAGTGTTGCCAAGCGAGTGTATAGGGATTCAGGCAACTCATTTTCACTTTTTTTCACACCACTATGCTTCTAGATTTTATAACATGCTGAAACAACTCGCTGTTCATTACCGGTGTCTGTACAGTTGGCGTTTTTTTTTTTTTTTTTTTTTTTGCAGTAAAGGAAACAGCTCAAGGGGAAGAGTAAATGAGAAAAACGACCGCTAATCACTGCTCCAGGAAACTCAAGCATGAAACAAGAGCAAGAGTAATGGAGCTAAGGAAGACAAGCTGCTGCCAGAAGGTTAGTTGCTAAGAGAGGTTAGTTTTGGGTGGAGAGCTGCGTGGCTGGGTTCAATTATATGGTCGTATTATTAAAGATTTCGGCTCCCAGGCACAAACAAGGCTTTCTCAGGACGTGCAGGCATTTCCAGGGATAGTTCCATGGCCCTAGTGATAGTTTGACCCTTCTCCTGTACCATAAACCTAAAGAAACACATATGAGAACCCGATTAATCTACTTTTCGTCCTTTGGAAAAAGTTGACGTGAGAGGCGGAGGCGTCAGACAGTACTACCAACCTATGCGTCTGGCTGATCATCTCCATACATTTGTTAGGCCAAGGAGATCTACAACAGTTTTGGAGGTGCACTTTGGTGATGTTGGTGTATAGAGATTCATTGGTAAAGGGTTGTGGAGAGACGAGAGAGGGTGTTTGGGGTGAATGGTGGGTATGCGATGGTTGTGAGGTATAGGACACGCCATGTTTCGTGTTGGCAGTCTTGTTAGAGCACTTTACGAGTTTCTTTTTAAGCTCGGCGCAAGTGATCGGTGTGTCAGTAGCGGGGAGAGATCGAGCTTGGCCTCTGTCTTTTACAAATAATGTGTGCAGTGCTTGGAAGGAAGAGAATAGGAAACCACAGAGAGAGAGAGAGAGAGAGAGAGAGAGAGAGAGAGAGAGAGAGAGAGAGAGAGAGAGCACCCAGGTACCCCACCCCCACCCCCGACCCCATGCACTCAGTTGCACTGACGGGCCCCAGAAGCAGCCTCCCCGTCACCGCTTCTCCCCGACAAGTGGGTGTTGCCAGCATTTTAGTCATATCGCGGCAGTAATTTCTGCAACACATTAACGAGATTAATTTTCCGCAACGCGGGGCGGCGGGCTTATTAGAGAGAGTGGAGCCCAACCCAACTTGATAATAAAGTTACGGCCTCGGCTAATGGGATTATCGGCGAAGCTTTTGACCACAATTTTTGAGTCTCCAAGGCTCGTGTGTCTCGCTCCTCCCTCCCCTTCACGCCGCCGCCGCCGCCGCCTCTTGCAGTTGACTTGCGATGGGGTCTTGGGGTGTGAGATACTACACGATGCCTTTCAACGCCTTGCCCGGACGATGGACGTGCTTCCCAGTGTCCTCCGATCAAGGTCTTATGATGATGCTGTTGTCAAGTGTCCCTCGAGTGTTCCCGCGGAGAGGCAGATTAGTAGTTCTTTGAGAGAGAGAGAGAGAGAGAGAGAGAGAGAGAGAGAGAGAGAGAGAGAGAGAGAGAGAGAGAGAGAGAGAAAGAAAGAGAAAGAAAAAAAGAAAGAAAGAAAGAAAGAAAGAAAGAGAGACAAAGAAACAAACAAACCAAGAGAGATATTGATACTGATATTGATATATTTATTTGGCTTCAGTAGGCGATACATATTAACAAAACATATATGGTAAACATAATAACGAAGCGTCGACCCGATGAGCCAAAGCTCTTACACGGGCCTCGTGCATAAATACAATATTAAGGAGCAATTCTAGTTTATCAGTTTATATAAATGCACTACTACTTATACACCTACATACCTATAGCCTATATATAAACACAATCATATGCAAATACACCTACAGTACATACCTATAGCCTATACATAAACAATCCTATGCAAACAGATACACATGGATACTCATTCAACACAGCCAAACATGCACGTATATAGACATATACACAAACATAAACAAATTTGTAATCAACCATTCAGTCCCATATGAAACATACATATATAGGAATATACATTTGTACATATCATGAGCCATATCGCCTATATCACTGTACCATATAATAATTTGAGAGAATCACTAGCTTCCCAAGTGTGCTATTGTGTTGGGAGCTCAAGGCAATGCAGCAAGAGGAAAACAGCAAGAATCAAGAGATGTTCTACAAAGGGATACAAAAGTCTGTTATAACTTTTCTGAGCCAATACGCGCTACCCTAATCTAACCCAACCTAACATTGATTGTAGCATAAGCAAACCAACTTAGTAAATAAATAAAACTTAACACAGGTATGATTTGTGATCTGCTTACCTTTGCTGTGATGAGCTTGGTGTCAGGTACAGGAGCTGGAGTCATCATCACATTCTGTACGTATCCGGCGATGAAATACTTGTACGCCTCAAGGCTCTTGTAGGCCTTGAGCGACTGCCCTGTAAACAGCTTGCTCTTGCTGTTCACCAGATAGCTATATATATCATGGTAACCGATGTTGGGCAGGTCGTTTAAGAACAGCAGGGGAGCAGACTCGGGGTGTTTCCTTAATAAATAAGTGTCTATACCTCAAAAAGCACTGATGTTTTCGATGTATTTTAGCTTCGCAGCATTCTCAAGCGATCTCGCGTAATCACTTAACACAAATGATGCTGAAGGTCCAGCCATTTGCCCGCGGGTAGTGACTTGGGGATGGGGCACACGTGGTCCGTCTGCTCACTCTGCTGGGGAGGTGACCACCAGCGGGTTTGCTTACGACACACAAGGTGCAGACGACGCTATTTCGTGACGTCACTGCAAAACCTCTATACTGGCTCGGCCCCATATCCACAAGCAGCCAATCAACAGTCAGATGTGTCAGACCTCGCCACACTACAAGTTTTGCTTTTATGCTTCGTAATCAACTCATGTCGCATAATACTTACTTGCCTTTTTGCATCATTGGACAAGAGAAAGATTGCAGATTATGACTGTGTTGAAAACAACTCGCACTGACTAAAAATAAAGGATGTAATGCGAGTTCAAGTCAAAGACGGGTTATAAAGGTTTATACCACTTTTAATTGCATGCTGATTTTCCATAGAATTATTAAGCTACTATAAAAATAAACAGCGCCACTTGATCAAGAAAATTCAAGCTCCTGAATATGATGGTGTCAACAGGTTATCGATACGTTAGAAAGTAAGGGAGGTAAGCAAGTTTTTACACGAACTTAATAAATGGTAATATTAGGCTATGTGTGCTTTTACGCTACGAAGCCACTCGTTCATCGCTTACAATTTTGTATAAAAGTTTGCTTACCGGCCCCCTTTCTAACTTACCTAAAATATGTTGATATCATCTTCTTGAGGAAAATTTTCTTTGTCAGGTGGCATTGTTTCTTTTTGCAGTAGCTTAATAATTCTATGAAAAAATCGGCATGGAATAGAAAAACCTATTGGTGGAGTGGTGGGGTAGGGGTGGGGGGTCCGAAGCGGCCTAACTGCCTTGCCTAACTTCCGTCCCCAACCCGGAGATTACACTATTATTGTGTCCCAGTGTACATGGCAACTCCACATCCTTCATCATTTTAACAGAGATGTCTTTGGCTTCAAGGTTAAGAAAATGCATTAAAGAGTAGTTTTCAAGTACTCCTTTATGGACTATTACTACTCACACACTGTTGTTAATAATAAGGCAACAATATATTAATTTCATAAATTTGTTACATAGAAACTGTTTATGACGTCATTGTCCAAGCCCATCCTGCGTCGTGACTTGCTCGGTCTGGCCGACACATCTGACTGTTGATTGGCTGTTTTTGGGTATGGCTCGAAGGGCCAGCGGATCGGAGATGAGCACCGCAGCCATGCTCAGCTATAGCGTATGCACCCACCTTTAGCTTTACCTTTACTATGAGTGAACTGAATTATATTTTATCCTTTTGAAGGGGGATTATGCCCCTCCCCCTGAATTCTGCCTTAAATTGACAGTGCGAGTTGAACTTAATTCTCCCCCGAATCAATTTTGTTGACAGGGTGATCAGGAAAGTGTTGTGTAGAGTCATACGAAAGATTGGGTTGAGTGAAAAGATATATATAGTAAACGTTGCTATAAATAGGAATATTGATACAGGAGCTAACTAAAGATTAGGTAATTTAGAAAGATTGGATGTAATCTGAGAGAGGAATCACGCAAGGATGCATTCTACCACCAATCCTGTTTTGTTTACATTAAAAAATAGCTGATAGAGTGAGAAGAATGAATGCTGGAGTAAGAGTTGGAGAGTTGGGAGGGTAAGGATATACGAATACTGGTATGCGGATGATGCAGTAGTTCTGAGTAAATCAGCAGATCAACTTCACACACACACACACACACACACGGGGGAGCGAACTCCGACGCTTAATATATATGTTCGCCCGAGTGTTACGCAGTGACGTTACGAGGTCTCGTCCACATTGGCGTTTTTGTTACACGACGGAGTTGCCTTTACGATGTTCTGTCCGCGGGTGTGTCCTGCAGCACCGGACACCGGCACGCTAACCACTCGGTCACCACCTCCCCGTATATATATATATATATATATATATATATATATATATATATATATATATATATATATATATATATATATATAGGTATAAACGTTCAGTGGGAGCCAAACGTTCGTTCCTCAGCCTCACAGCACCCAACACGTAACAACTATGACGTGTAATGATGCACTCTTTGGTCACTGTCATGCGTCACAGCCACGATAAGGAATAAAGTTCGTTTCGGACGCATTTCCGTCCGGCGATCCTGACAGGGATGAGCAGGGAGGCCACATGGTATTTAATCTCCTTGGTTTTACCAGTTCGTCAGTCATGGCTCGTGCCTGGTTGAAGCTGCTTCCTGTAGTTGTTCGCTCAGTCATTTCTGAACGAAGTAAGCATTTTTACGTGTTTAAAATATGAGAAAAAATTTTAATAATTAGAATGTTGTACAAGTTGTCATATATATTGTATTCTAGATCTGTTTGTTAGGTGGGTCCACCATTTACGCTTTTTTTTCTTTTTTAACACCCCGGTCACTGAGTATACATATAATCACTCTGCTGGACGTCCTACAACTCGAGCAAATGCAGGCTAACAGAGCGGTGTTCGCAACTCTGTTTCTATACTTTACGTGCACTGCTGCAGGCAAACCGTACGGGGAAAAAGTGAAAATAAAAAAGTCCGTGTGAAGACCTGCTTTCTAGACCCCCTACCGTACGGGGGGAAAAAAGTTCGTGTGAAGCGAGCTTTGGAAGTCGAGTTGTCACTGAACGAGTCACAATTCATCAACCGTGCAGTATCTCGCTGTTGATTTGTCCTAAAAATAAAGCAAGACGTGTTTGATGAACATTTACATGATTATTAATCAGTGATGAAAGGAAAGTAAATCATTTGTGGAGCAGCTACATTGGAAAATTAATATACTTTAGCTGCCGTTCAGTATTTTTCTGTTATAAAAAGAGAAAGTGCAACTTTTGTCGTATACTAATATGTATCAATTTTTATGTGGTGTATTATTTATTATTAAATAATCTTTCTCTTTTTGCGGTCTGCTATAGGTTCTCGTAGTATTTGGTGGTATATGATTATTCTATTTTTCCCTGTGTAATCTATGCCTACTTGATAACTTTCACGTCATATATAAACTTCAACAGTTTGCTACACATTAAGGTAAATACGAAGCATGTCAGGAGTTGCAACAGTGATCCGCTCATGGGCCGCTGCGTTACACCGCTTTGCATCTCCGTGGTGCAGTGGTTAGGGTGCCTAAATACGAATCTGCGGGCCTGGGGTTCGAATCCCAGCATAGAAAGTCGGCACACAGCCCGTTAATCCCTCTGTTCACCCTTGCTGCCAGACATCTGTCTTCATTTCTTCGATAACACACTGCCGATCCCCTCTACATTAAACAGTCAGTCTACCCTTGATTCAAATTCTCAACTGGTAACTTCATATCTTATCTCTTGCTAAATCAGTATTCTCGAGGTTATGGGGCGCCATTTCTTGTCTCCACCAGTAATGTTCTTCGTCCCTCTCCACGTTGTTAACAATATACGAGGGCCTCGTCCACCCCTGTAGAAGGAGATCGACTTACACATCTCTTTTGAAGAGAGTAGAGTCAAGGGCTTTTCTCATCAGTTTCTCTCATTACATTGCAAGAATTATAAACTTTCCTGCTAGGGATTGTTTCAAAAGCTTTAGAAAAACAAGAGGGCATATCTATAGCACGGTAGTTTTTAGGATTAGAGCGGTCACCCTTCGTAAGCACAGGATGTATGTAGGCGTGCTTCCAGCAGAGAGGAAGACAAATGGTGAAAGACAGCCGAATAAGTTTGCCCAGGCAGGGCGTCACCACTGAAGTGCATACAGTTATTAAGGACAAAAGGAGGCATTCCAGTCTGTAAGCTTTTCGAGTATTCAGACCAGATATGGCTTATGCAACCCGACCCCCCCCCACCCCCCCTCCAAATAAACATAAGGGGGATGACTCACCTTGTGGTACGAGGGATGTTCACTTCTACCCCGCCCCCTTGCCCGGTGCATGACTCATTCCTTTCCTTGACGTGCAGTGGCGTGACGGGGAGGGCCAAGCAGTCGCCGACCACAGTGCCTTGATTTTTTTTCCGGGAGAATCAGTGTTAACATTGAACAATTTTAATTTCTCTCTCTCTCTCTCTCTCTCTCTCTCTCTCTCTCTCTCTCTCTCTCTCTCTCTCTCTCTCTCTCTCTCTCTCTCCGGAAAAGAAACCTCGTGATAGATACAACCTCCGGGTGTCCGTTCTCTGTAATTCATCATCAGCCGTTAAGACAGCTTTCTACGTAGTATATATATTTTTTTTTTTATAAAGCAACTTGGCATTTAGATTATTTCCACGTGACGGGATCGAGGACCCTGATGACATCCGTTCTCCCAACGTAGCTACTAGTGGAGGAAACATGAACATTCCGCTTCTCTTGTCATCAAAATAACACTATCAGCACTGGCCTTGTGATGACGCGAGGTGTGTGACATGAAGGCACTGTGACCCATTTGACCGTTTTCAATTGATACGTTTTAATTAATTAAATTATACGTTAGTAATTAATCAATACATATAATACATTCAGCTGATGGTTCGATGCATGACGTCACGATTGCACCACGATACGCATAGGCTACGTTTCGTAGCGCTGCAGCTGATGCAGCCAGCGGCCACCCAGCCTCACTAACACGCGAACCTAATTCCAGATGACGGGTCACCAAAACCACCAATATGCACCAGGAGGTGGTTGCTTCGCTGCCTTGTCTTGGTGATTATCAGTGGCCTCATTATATCAAATGTTTACTGGGTGGTTACCTGCCACGCCCCTCCTCCCAGAGACATACCTGTCGATGGGACAGTGTCAGGAGCTCCCATCAACCCAGCCGAGTCTAACAACACTGAAGGGCCTGTGACTCCCACGCTGCCGCTGACTGACAAGGAGATTGTCATAATGCAAGAAAAAAGGCTGCAATCCCTGCCAAGGTGCAAGCCCATACTTGTACCGGTCTGGATTGAGAAGGAGCTGAGCCAGTTCGACAGTTTGTTGGACCATGTTCTGCAGACGACGGTGGTGGCCGTAGAGCGGTGCCCGGATACCCTAGGACTCTGCTACGATAGAAGCCGTTGCCGCGCCACGAACTCCACCTTCATGGAAGTCATTGTTGGGTATTCAAGAAAAAACATCATCGGGAATGTGAAGAAGGAGGTGAGGAAGGACCTCGAGTGTTCATGTCAGTAATTAATAATTTTGATAATAAAATGTTAAACCTGGGGGGCTCCCGTGGTCCCGTGGTAGAGTCTCCGCCTTGCGCTTCGGCGGGGTGCCAGAGCGTGGGTTCAAGACCTATCAGATGCCATGGGGGTCGAAAGGTACATCGGCTCTTTCCGACACCCTCAGCCCCGTTGTTGGGCCTCCTTGAAAAGAATTGGGTATCTCTCTACCAGCCGTCTGGGGGGTTGCACGGCATGCACGGCCTTCCTCCATTGGGGTATATCCCCAACGAAATACCAAAAAAATAAATATGTTAAACCTGACACTCCATGTACGGTAGTGGCCTGTGGTTCATCAGGTGTAAGAATGTTCATTCATAACATTTCGTTATACCATTCTGATGTGTATATATATATATATATATATATATATATATATATATATATATATATATATATATATATATATATATATATATATATATATATATATATATATATATATATATATATATATATATATATATATATATATATATATATATATATATATATATATATATGTATATATATATATATATATATATATATATATATATATATATATATATATATATATACATATATATGTGTGTGTGTGTGTGTGTGTGTGTGTGTGTAATTAACCACTTCCTGATCAAAAGCTGCACTCGTCATCGCCAACAAGTACCGATCTCTGGGTACTGCCAGGACTTCACACTCCACACACACACCATCCACCCTCAGCACGTACTCAGCAGGGGACAGTAACCACTCCATGTCAGCGGAAAAATCCCGGCCCGTTATATGAGTGTGTGTGTGTGTGTGTGTGTTATTGTTAAAGTTGGGGTCATAATTTGAGGCGCATCCTGTGGCTTCTCTGTGGATTTGTTGGCGAATGGTGATGTAACACTGTCAACAGTGTGTTTTATCTGTTCCACGCACACCACTGTACGTTTGTACTTAATTGTTCCTCCAGTTATGTGATAGTAATAAAAACTGGTAAAGCTAAGGTGTTTTGTTTGCGACCTTGAGTCCTTTACTAACGCCTCATCTCTCAAGAATGATGTAAATGCTAAGGAGGTTACGAAGACTTCATTTAAATTTCCTGCCTCGTGTCTCTTTTCTAGGCGCCCTAAATACTTTAATTGCTGGGGACGTGAGGAAGGTTGGCTGGGGCATTAATAATTAGCTGACCGTAAGAGAGAGAGAGAGAGAGAGAGAGAGAGAGAGAGAGAGAGAGACCCCCGTGATGTCATGCCTATTTCTTCCATTCTTCCTCCAAGGGGTGGAGCAAAACCCCTGTGACGTCATGCCCTCTCCTTCCATTCTTCCTCCAAGGGGTGGAGCAAAACCCTTGTGACGTCATGCCCTCTCCTTCCATTCTTCCTCCAAGGGGTGGAGCAAAACCCCTGTGACGTCATGCCCTCTCCTTCCATTCTTCCTCCAAGGGGTGAAACAAAATCCCTGTGACGTCATGCCCTCTCCTTCCATTCTTCCTCCTTCCATTCTTCCTCCAAGGGGTGGAGCAAAACCCCTGTGACGTCATGCCCTCTCCTTCCATTCTTCCTCCAAGGGGTGGAGCAAAACCCTTGTGACGTCATGCCCTCTCCTTCCATTCTTCCTCCAAGGGGTGAAACAAAACCCCTGTGACGTCATGCCCTCCTTCCATTCTTCCTCCAAAGGGTGAAACAAAATCCCTGTGACGTCATGCCCTCTCCTTCCATTCTTCCTCCAAGGGGTGAAACAAAATCCCTGTGACGTCATGCCCTCTCCTTCCATTCTTCCTCCAAGGGGTGAAACAAAACCCCTGTGACGTCATGCCCTCTCCTTCCATTCTTCCTCCAAGGGGTGAAACAAAACCCCTGTGACGTCATGCCCTCTCCTTCCATTCTTCCTCCAAGGGGTGAAACAAAACCCCTGTGACGTCATGCCCTCTCCTTCCATTCTTCCTCCAAGGTGTCACTGGCTGCGGAGAAATATCAAGCCACCTGTAACATCAAGATCAAGATCGAGAACACCAGGAAAGTTTGGATTGCCGTGCTAAGAGGTCGGTCGTCGGTGCGCGGCTCCTCACGTGACATATTTGCACCGCGGGCAGACGCTAGTGGGCAGCGGACCTTGAGGCAGCTGTTGTGCTTGTCTCGGGCAAGTGTCAGGCGCGGTACATGACAAAACTTGGGCAGTGTAGTGGTCAGGGGTAAGATTGATGGTGCGTTTTTACTTTTGGTTAATCTAGCCAACAACTGCTTCTAATATACCGAAAAAATAACATGGGTACTGCATAGGATACTTCTTTTTCTTTACTTTCCTTTACTTTTCCATTTTTTCTTTACTTTTAAGTTTTTCCGCCTTCATATTATGGTTAAGGGACATGTATTTCGTCCCTTAAATATAATATGGAGGCGTAATATTGTATTTTGGAGGCGCGTAGTGAATCTCCACAATTACCCTTTACTCTTTTATCAGTAAGTATTTCCTTGGGTGTTTTTCAGGCTTTAGGTTGACTAGCCGTGATAGACTTGGCAAAGGTATGATAGGTTAGGTTAGTTAGTAAAGATTTCTTGTTTCAGTCGCTACTGTTTTCCGATAACTATTTTTCCTGGTAGATTTTTGGTGTGTGTTTTGAAATATTCAGGTTGTTTTTTGCAGAAATTACTTATTTTATTTTATATATTTTTTTATCAGTCCAGTCCAATAGTAGGCGTGGGATTGCCTTTGTAACGGCTTCCACTTATTCTTTATTCTTGATTCTTGATTGGCGTTGTTGTCTTTTAGTTTTGTTCAGTTTTCTTTTTCTTCTGTTCCATATTGTTGTGATATTGTTTTTTCTGTCTCCAATTTCTTCCAGAGTTAATGTTTGGAACACCAGTATATCGGCTATTAGTTCTGCCCCCTTTATTTTGCCCCCATACTGTGTTCATAACCAGTCATTTCTAAGAGAACTAATATGCATTAAAACTTACAGGAAAAAACTATTTAATCCTCTTAAATAATGTAATACACATGTAGGTGATATTTCCAACACAGACTATTTGCCCAACACAGCGCCCCACTCTGCACGCCACTGTGTACCCCTGCTGCCGCTGCCCCGCTCTGTGCTGCATGCCCCCGCTGCCCACACTGAGGGTCACTGCTCAGGGCGAAATGCTTCACAAGCATATATCTAATGTGAACCAATTAAATTTAATCTGACCAAACATCCTAATGAGAGCGGGGAGAGGCTACACCCCCTGCGACCCCCCACCTTAACTCAACCATCATTTGAGGTCTTACATGCCTTATTGTGGTGGGTTTGGGTGTTTTTAAAGTAGCACTGCACATTTAACCTCTAAAGGACAAGCTAGAGGGCAATTTTCTGCTCACAGAGATGTGCTGTGTTGATAAAATTTGGCTAAATAGGTGTTCTTCTTCAGTGCCCTGTGTGACAACTTCAGACAAAAACACTAGAGTTCATAGTGCTTTTACACTGCCATCTTTCATTTACATGATGAAAGAAACTAGAAATTCCTCGGTTGCAGCACGGCGAAGATATGATGTTGGGAAGGACAAATTTTGGCAGGAAAGCAGAATACAGGAATTCCCTCACCCCACCTTTCTGCCTTTCTCCGCCCAAGCAGGAATTCCCGCCAGCAGTCCTTTAGGGGTCAAGGAAGTGGAGATGGTTGGTCTCTAGGGTGGGATTGAATAAAGAAGTACATCTGGCTTGCTCACTACACGAAACACCTACTACGTGAGGACCTGAAAATACAACCCACAAACTTAAAGTTCACGAGTTGAACCTATACTTCATGAGGTGAAGGCAGGGAATGGCTTAAATTTGCAATACCAATGACCATTTCGGACAATGCGTGACTGAGGAGCGAGGCGGTGGCAGGGTGGGCCACCTGTAGCTGTTGTTTACACTCCACTGCTTTGATAGCCATGGTGGGAATTTCAAAGTTATGCCGCATGTTTATGAATATTTCACATTTACATTTTTTTCTAGTATAACCCATGAATGATTAAATATGCAGATAAAAAGGGAACACTGTACCCCCATTTAGAGCCATCTTTCTCATGTCAGTGTTCTCTTTCAGAGCCTCAGCAGATGATGGTGTGGTCAACACTCTGAAGGATGAGTGAGATAGACCTGACCCTTGCCCTCCAGCTGCAGGCTCAGTTTGAGGAGGAGCTGCGCGTCAGCCTTCTAAAGCAGCATGAAGAACAGAAACACAAGACAGAAGACGTGCCACTTTATCTAGGTAGTGGTGCCACATGTCATTGATAATTAACATTGGTTTTAACCTGATGTCAATGACTTAATATAGTCTGCAGTGGTCGGTGTAATCGATTATTTGTTATCAGCTACTTTGATTACTGTCTGAGAAAATATTGTACTCAATTATTTTTTTCAGTAATCAAATTCTTGAAATGATTACTATGGAGGATTTCTAATTATATTTAAATTATTTGAAAATATTTCTCTAAGAAATGATAATAAATATGAGTATATACATTTTCTTAATGCAACTTTCGTATGTATAGTCATAATAGGAAGCTTTTGAACAATGAACAGGTTTCTTAATTAGAATTCTAAATCAGAGAAAGATGTAGCTAATGAAAAAAAAGAATGTGAATTGGAATATTGAGAAACAGAAGCAGGGCGGCCCAAACTTTTAGGGCACTGCTGTAATGGTAGTGGGTACTAGGTACTGGGCTATAACATCAAGGAGGGGCATTGAAAAACCAACCTATGATCTCAAAATCCAGTAATCGTAAAGGTAATCGATTACTTTTCACCAGAGTAATTAGTAAGCACGATTACAAAAAGCTTGTGGTATCGCCCACCACTGATGGTCTGACACAAATATGAAGGCAGTTTGGGCGGGGCTCACTCAGGGCCACAACACTAACAAATCTAGCCTTCAGGGTAAGGACAGCCATTGGAGTAGCTGTCACTGAGCATGGAGGTGAGGCAGGGAGTAACATGGACTTGATCGCTGATGTTGGAAATAATAAGTGTCAGGTGTTATGGAATTTGTACAATTCTTTGCCATTATTCTGAAAAGCAACATATTTATAACACTATATAAACTTATTTAATGTATACAGAATATTAAATACACAATTTCAAATAGTAAATAGCTGACATAGGAGATAAAGTGATGTACTGAGGGTGATGTAGCAGCACTGTGGAGAGACTCGGGCCCAAACCAAACTAACTTCATAGCTGAATCTTTAATATGTAAATCTTATTAAACTTTCTAGGTTTCTTTTTTAATATATTTTTTCCTTTCCAGAACTACACAAAAAGGGCAGGAAACCATTGGAAGAGCCTCAACAGGAGAAGCTCTCCGTCTCCCTCATAGACCCCACATGGGAGCTGATCGACCCCAACCCTGACGTCCACACCCTCTTCCTGACCTTCAATAATCAATTCTTTTGGGGACGTCTGGCCGGGGTGGAGGTGCGCTGGAGCCCTCGGATGACGCTGTGAGTAGCAGGCAGCAAGGCACCTGCCACAATGGTTGCCTAACCCTTGGTGAAGTGATGCATTTCCTGATGCTGCATAACCGTATATATATATATATATATATATATATATATATATATATATATATATATATATATATATATATATATATATATATATATATATATATATATATATATATATATATATATATATATATATATATATATATATATATATATATATATATATATATATATATATATATATATATATATATATATATATATATATATATATATATATATATATATACTAGTTTTATAGAGAAAAATCAATTCATAAGGTATTATCACAGTGGCAGCACTCTTGATGCATCACACTAGAGCAGCAAATATCCTAATTAAACAAGTAGTTGTGACCACATACAGCAAATAGTAAATTTTGGGGTAAAGGTCACAGGTGGAGAGAGAAAACCAGAGCATTTGCCAGAGCAGGATAGAGTACACTAAGATATGGCAGAGGTTAAGTACATTGGGAGAGTTCATTGTCTTGCAGTGGCCTAGCAGTGGCTGCTGACGATATGCAAGGTCTCGTGTTAAATTGATGATATAACCAATATGTCAAAAATTGACATTCTACTTTACTAGGTATAATGTTCATTTGTTTCTATGTGTATTTTAGTTCTCAGATTTTGTAAAACTGAAAGGAATGTAAGAAATGTCTAATGTAAAAATGGAATGTGTTAGTTTAAAACAGGTTCACCTGTATACATTGCCTTAATATAAGAGTAAGTGGAAAATAGTCCAACCCCAGTAATTAAGTCTTCAAGTCTTTATTTCATATATCAGATTGAACATTGCAATTACAGATGTGCTGGTGTGTGTTCCTATGAAGGCCGGGGAGGACTATGCTCTGTACGGCTCTCACTTCCTTTACTTAAGCTACGGCCACGCAAGGACCTGGTAGAGACGTTGCTGGTGAGTAGTTTCATGTTCTTTCAGTAAGGCCCCCTTCACACGAGCGGTTTTCTCCCGCGCGGTAGTATGGCCGCACGGGTGGGTGTCTTAAAAGGCATGTCTTCACACGAGCGGTTTTCTCACGTGGTTCGTCTGCAGCAGCGCACAGAATAGTTATCAGTTTGTCTGTGTTTGTTCGAGATGGAGGACGTAAAGAAGATAAATAAATAAAATGATAAAATGAACAGGGTGTTAAAAAAGAAGCGACTACATATATGGTGGACCCACCCAATAAACAGCTCAAGGCTCCTTCAAGGAGCATTCCATACATTATATTCTGACCTGAAAGCTTATGAAGAAAAGTTTTTCAATATTTTTCTTCATGTCATTTCCTACACTTGAAGAACTTGTGAGCAAAATGAACCTCTGCCACAGATTAACCACAACTGCCACTCGGGGGAAAACCTCCAGTCTGAAGGGCTCCATGGACTTCTATAGTATTCTGAACCGCCTGGCACCGCGCGGGTTAGCAGTGCACGCGGTTGGTAAATCACTGCCGCGCGGGAAATTAAGCCATGCGGCACCGTGCGAAGGGCCTCATTGAACATAATTGATTTCTAAACCGCGGGAGAAAACTGCTTGTGTGAAGGGGGCCTAGAGTCTTTGCAAAGTTTTCTCAGTTTTACCAACTCTTATCTCATCCCTTCTAGTTTTAACTTTCATATCATTGCACATTTTTTTGAGATCTTTTGTTTCTTATGTAGTATACTGCTGCTATTCACTGGTGCATTTCCTCATAATAAATTTAAAATATGCTACTTCTGGTGTTCTAGTTGTGCTAGTTCTTGTGCCATAATGTATGACTCTTGTTTGGCCCATGCTGACCCCCACTGCTCCACTTGAATGATGTCACTGAAGTTAGGATTAATTGAAGATCTGGGCAGCATGTGGGTAATCTTCCACCATTCAGCCATGGTTGAAAATTGTCAGTGTGCTTCGGCGGGGCTTGAACCTAGGTCCTCGGGCTCACCACACCTGCACACTGACCACTCAGCCACCACCTCCCAGCTGATCCATTGTTCTATTTGGGTCACCCCCCCCCCCCTCACACACACACACACACACACACTCACCTGCAGGGAGTTGTTTGGCTCAGAGCTCAGCTGAGTGCAGGTGTCTGACGATGCCCCTGTTGCCCTGCTCAGCCCTGTTAACCCTCAGGACTTTCCTGGGTTTGAAGATCATGAACGGCTGCAATACGAGAAGCATGGATTGCCTAGGAAGGCTGCCGCATGTCTGGCTAGCCATGGAAGAGGGCTGTGTTGATGGTGGCATTGGTGAAGGCTGTCAGTCAGCCAACACTCCCAACTCCTAACTTCTTTATCCAATAGAGACCACATTCAAAGTATTTAAGAGCAAGTTTTTGTTGCCTTTTCCTGTTAGCACATACTTATGTTTATATATAAATGGAAGTTTAGTTGTTAAAAGCAGGTGAAATAGAACAAAAACAAGTCAACTTCTGAAAAGTTCCAGTCTCTTTTTATCTTTTACAATTTAAAGTTCCAGAACTAGCGATGTTTTTTCAGTCTCTTAACACCGTTAGACATTGATTGGGCCCCACTGTATAGTAGTTTCTTATAATAACTACCAGTAGGTAATTTTGTTAGACTGTTAATAAAAGGGAAGCAAACTAAAGTAAATGTGAAGGTCAAAATTTTGTTTATCTTAAGCCCCAAAAAATTGTAAGTTTTCAGCTAAATATGACCACAAACAAAACACGCTAAAGCACAAGAGCAGCTGTACTGATAAACTCAGCATGGTGGATTACTTCTTAATGATGGTAACTGGACTCCTCTTTTCCAGCACGAGATGATCCATGCCTACCTCTTTGTCACGGCCAACAACAGGGACCGGGATGGCCATGGCCCAGAGTTCCACAAACACATGTATCGCATCAATGGAGCGGCTGGCACTAACATCAGTGTAAGTGCTGAAAACTTGCTTCATTGTAACCTTTTATTTTCCACATTAAACAGAAGATTTGAGTGGAAACAAGGTAAGAAATAAAGTTTAGTGGTGTTGTCGTAGAAACTCCTCTCATTTAAAAGCAAATAAGCTGCTATTACATTCTTTGAACTAATAAATTGCCACATTCACAGCAGAGGCAGAATAAAAGTGGAAGTACCTTATGGTCGAGTTAGCAAAACCTTTTTGACCCATTTTCTCTCAGCTTTCCATCAGTTTGCCTACACCTCCATGAACTCCCCCAAAGAAGTGGCCAAATTGAATAGTTCCTTTTCACAAACATATTTCTTTCTTGTAGTCTTATCAGTCTTCTTTTTCAGCTTTCATTTTATACTCTGCACATCTCACATAATAAGTTGTATTTTTGGTAAATATACCATGTAAAATCACTCTCTTATTCTGTCTTTACTAGACAGACATCTCACACAAGTTGTTATCTCTTGCACAATCCAGCTTTCTCCAAACATACTGTAATACATGCATACATTAGGATCTGTCATAGGCACACCCAGTGTTTTTTTTTTTTTTGTTTTTTTTACGGAACGCCTATCGCACCGGTAGGCTTTCTTGAGGGGCCTGGATGGTAGTCGGCCCCAGCCCGTCATGGCGCAGGCAAGTGTTTATAGTGGCGCCATCTTCTCTTGGCTCATGCTGCCCCCCGGAACTCGTTCTTGATTCACTTGGACGGTTTCCTCTAGAGTCCGGGCTGATGGGTGGTCTTCAGGACAGCATGTGGGTAGTTTTAAGCCGCTCGGCAGTGACTGAAAAATCCGAGGTGGTAGCGTGGGGATTCGAACCCGCATCGTCCATCCCGCGGTGAATGTGGGCCCAGCACACTACCACTCAGCCACCACCTATGCAAATTTGCATTCAGACACCATACCTATTTCTAACAAAAATGAAATAATGAATGAAAGTATTTGGTGTGGGTGAAAATTGACTTGGAAACAACGTATTTTGAAGTGTGAAACGTCTTGAGCTGGCCAAAAGGGAGCGGATGCAAATAGTCATGGAAAAGTAAACATTCAAAAACTTATCATGTACCAAGGGGTTAAGACTTACTGCACACAAATCAAGTATACAGGAACTATGGGGTGTGACTTTTAGTTTTCCACCTTTACTGATATTTTTCCATGTAGGGAACTTGGGGAGTATAAAACAGGTAACTGTCAGAATTTCAGTTAATTGTCATGTTTGCTTCAGGTGTACCATACCTTTCATGATGAGGTAGATGTGTACAGACAACATATTTGGCAATGTAATGGGCCATGCCGGACCAGGCGACCTTACTTTGGCTTGCTGAAGAGGACCATGAACAGAGCTCCTGGCCCTACGGACCGCTGGTGGGAGCAGCACCAACAGACCTGTGGGGGTACCTACATCAAAATCCAGGAGCCTGAGAACTATGGGGCAGCAAAGAAGGGAAGCAATGCAGCCAGTAAGTATTAGAAAATATCTTGTTCGGTCAAAAATAATCTCAAAACATCACTGCATATTCATATCTCAGAATAGTAACCTGTTTTACTTAGTAAAATGTGGATTCATCTTGTAGCACTGGTAAACTTTCTTGATGGGGCCTGATGGTTGGCCCCAGCCTGTTAATGTCTCAGGCAAGTGTTTTATAGTGCTGCCATTCTTCTTTGGCTCATGCTGCTTCCCAGAGTTCCACTTGATCCTCTTTATAGAGTTTCACTAGAGTCTGGGTTGATAGGTGGTTATCAGGACAGCATGTGGCTAGTGATGACAAAATTATCAGCTTGTAGCAGCAGGCAGAGCTAGAACCCAGGTCCTCCAAGACACCATGCTCGCACACTGTCCACTCCACCACTTCCTCTGTGTATCTTTTCTCCTACAACAGCAAAGCGGGAGTGAGGAGGTTGAGCCACAAGAAAGAAGAAAGCACTGTAAAGCCTTTGGAGGAAATATTAGCGTGTTTGAAAAATATAAAAATCTCTACATAACTTAAAACCAGTAGAATAATGTTCAGCTCTTCTATATACTAGATTGATTAAGGTGGATAACAAGGAGTCGAAGAATATCTTGTGTGGAAACAGAGTAGTGAGTAGCAGAGAAGTCTAAAAGAGTAGAGAGGGAACAGCAACTGTTGCCTTGTCTGAATTTTGACCTTTTACCAGAAGACAATTGTTCCATCACAAGATGGTGTCAGACCCATGTAAAAATATTTATTTGCTCCATCTTTTGCAGGTAAGAAAAAATCTGATGGCTGCAGAGACATTAGGAACTTTATTGGTTTCACAGGGAAAAGTAATTCTCTTGGAGAAGCATCTTCACAACCTTCACACTCAGGGAAACGGCTAAGTGACTCTCTTAAAGAGCATGTTCCTGAAAATGGTCTAAAGAAGAAAACAGAAAGTGGGGATCAGCATAGCTCAAGTAAAAAAGCAGAGAAGCAGAATAACATACAAAGCTTAACTGGTTTATCTAGTGGCAAAGTGAACCAGATCAAAGTTGCAGGTGCTAGTCACTCAAATGTTCATGGGTTTGGCAGCCAGCCTCCACCACAGAAGAAACAACGCAGTGGTAATGAAGTGGCAGCCGGGAAGAAGTCTGGGGGCAAAAGTATGACACAGAAAAATTTTGGTGGTTCTGGCACTACTGGGCTTGCTGTGAGAGGTGGCGGCTCTCGAACTGTGACAGTGAGGGGGAAAACCAATACTCAGTCCAAGACCAACACAAAAGAGCATACTTCTGAAGTGGAAACTAGCCCATTACCTGTAGTATTCCAGGGGCAAGGGTATTCTTTGGGAGGTAATAGTAGCAAGGTGTCAAAATTGCTGAATCCATCATATTCAAACCTTCAGCTTCCCTCAACCTCCTCAGAATCCAACAAGTCCAAAGTTGATCATTCAAAGACAGAAAATTCCAAGTGCCCAGATAAGGATAAAAAAGATGTATTCTGTTCATCAGTGTCACAAACAGAAGGAAATAGCACTCGGAGAAAACAAAAATCTTTGGATTGCTATGTGGTAAGTCCCTCACCATTGCAGTCTGTTAGGAAGACTGTCAGATGCCCAGTGTGTGATGCTTCAATACCAGAAAAGGATATAAATAAACATCTTGATGAATGTGTAAGCAACCATAGTGATGATGAGGCAGTGCAAAATGAAAATGAAGCACAAGAAACATCATATTCTGAAATTCTTCCCTCTGCTAGCCAGGAGGTAGAGTGCTCTGGAGGCAGTGACAGCTGTGACATTGACAGTGGCCAGATTTCAGAGGCAAGTGGTTCTCGGTACAATAGAGATGAGTTGGCAGAGCTGTATCCATGCCCAGTGTGTGGTGAGGGTTGTTCACCTTCTACAATTAATAATCACCTAGACTCTCACTTTTGAACATTAAGGGACTATCTTTCCTATGCTATCAGTCTCTGCCACTTGGGGGAACAAAGGTGGAATGGTTTTAACCCAAAAGATAATTGTTCTTTCAGTCTCCCTAACTGATTGATATTATGTTCCCCTGATGACAAAGGGAACTTTTTTCTAGCTAAGTTTAGACTTCTAATATGTACTTGAGGTATCAAATATATGGGGTTAAGAACAAACCATGAATCATTCTCTCATTAATTCAAGAAAATGCATATTTTTGGTAGTACATTTTGAAGTTGAAGTTTTTGTCATCAATATTTTTTAATCAATAAAATCCCTTTTAATATCTGGTTTTGGTATTGCGCTTGCGTGCACAACTTATATACCATAGCAAGCATATATATCTTCATAAATCCCTCACATAACCTATGCATTATGTGAATTTTGTGATACTTTCATGCATCATTTCCCCTTTTAACTAGGTTATGTGGATGTTGTGATACATTTTCATATTTGACTAAACTGTGCCTTATGAGGATATGATGATAGATTTGCAGATCCAAGTCCATGTGCAGGTAATGCAGATGATGTTACTGAGCTAGCACTGTGATCTCTGTCTCCCCAAAGGCAAAAAACTCCTTGAACTCAGACACTAATGCACTCCTTTGCAGCTTGGAGAGTTTCATGTTTGATGGTATCCCACAATTGTACAGGGTTCTCAAGGGTGCTGTGCCCATTGAAAAATTGTTTATATGCATTTTATTCCACATCCATAAATGGCCCTATAAATTGTTGTTTTGCAATTTTTTTATTATGTCATGTAAAACTACTACTAGTAATGAAGCCACTGATGTATTATTTATAGGGACAAGTGCAGTCCTTGGGGGTGAAAGTTGACTGAGAAACAAAATATTTTGGTGCACGGAAAAACTGCCTGGAGCTGGCCAGAGCAGGGATTCTGTAAATGGCACAGAAAAGAAAACTTATTGAAGCTTATGTGCATGGGGTTCATACTCAAACAAACTATGTTATTACACTGAAAAAAAAAAAAAAAAACACTGTCAGTAATAATGGAATGATTGAATGTGACAGATTGTGTATGCTTATGGTGTCTGGACAGATGGGATGGGAGTCAGTGGTGAGTGACAAGGTTGGGGAATATTATGTTCTTTAGAAAGGGAAAAATCTCATTCACTACATTTCTGTTCCACAAAACACCCTCAAAGTTTTGTCAGATTAAATAACCATGACTTTACATTAATCTGGACATCATTAGAAATCCTATTATTTATCACAAAAACAATCTAGAGAGCACGTAGTACATATTTTAAGCTTTAGTCTAACAACAAAATGAAAGCACTAGCTAAAAAAAAAAAAGAATTACAATTGCAACCTTTGGCAAATTTTGTAGGGGCTTGACTTTTCAAAATGGTCTGTTGTCTCCTTTCAGGGGACAAGTGTCAAGTGTTTGGGTGAACCAGAGGAAAAGTGGAATTCCACAAGGATCAGCATTGGCCCCAGCAATTGCTTGATTTACACAAATGGCAGGGGGCTGGATAGCTCAGTCAGTTTAGTGCTTCCAGCATGACCTAGAGGTTACAAGTTCAATCCCAGCTCATGGTGACTTCTTGGTGAGAGAGATAGCACTCTCATGTAACCCTAGCAGAGCTGTATTGCCTTAGCTACCTAGCTCATGTTGATTCTATAATCTCTCCTTAAACATTGGTGACATGGTGTATGGGGTCAAGAGTTACACTAATCTATTTGCTGATGATGCAAATTTAATGAGAAGAGTGGTGAGGGTAAGCTTCCAAAGCAGGACAGGGAATGCATCTAGTGCTGTAGTGAGGTAAGAGATTGCTTGCCATCTCTTGCTTTCAGCTGCAGCTGCTGGATGGCTCCAGTGAAAAGAAGGCAGTGTGAGTCCTTCCTGCCGGTACACAGCCAATTCCTTGTCAAGACCTTCAGAGTGCCTCCTCGTGGCACCCTTGGTAACTGGGACCTTGTGGTCCCAGGCTAAATCTCTGGAGGATCTCGGAGCAGGTTGGAGCCCCAGAGGTGATGTGTGCATGGCCCACTGACATGTAGACATGCCCTGCCACTTCACCAATCCAACCCGGGCAGGTGGAGCTCGTTAGCCATGGTAGGCAATCCACCAAGGAGAGGGACAACTTCTACTACAAATCTGAGCAGGTGGGGCTCGTTAGCCATGGTAGGCAATCCACAAAGACCCTCAGACAAACCCAGGGTTGCCTGTCAGGAAGGGCATCCAAGGAAGAAAAGTCCTGCTCCATATAAAGATGAATGACGTCTATATTGGAATCAGAAAGCTGCAGTGAGGGTGCAGGGAGAAAGAGCAAAATATCAGACCATAAGGAGAGGAGTAAGGCAGGGAAGTGTAATGTCTCCTGATCTGTTCAACTTATATGGGGAGATGATATTGAGGGAGCCGCAGGGCTTGAGAGAATCAAGATTAGAGGTTACAACATCAACCATATTAGGTATGCAGATGATACAGAGCTGGTGGCAGTTTCTGCAGAAAAGTTGGAACATCTGTTGGATGTCAAGGTGAGGGCGAGCGAGGAGAGAGGGTTGACTGTTAGTATGGGAAAGACCAAGGTGATAGTGGTATCTAAGGCAAATGCACCCAGAGTGAGAATAGAAGTGAGAGGAAGAAGAATAAAGCAGGTGTCAAAGTTTTCTTATCTAGGGAGCTTGATAACAGAAGACTGCAGATGTGAAAAGGAAATTAGAATGAGAATTGGCATTGCGAAGAGTGCATTTACGAGGATGAAAGTTTATCTGACAAATAGAAAGTTGTCTATTGGAATTAGAAAACAGGCAGTAAAAACATTTATATGGTCAACATTGCTGTGTGGATGTGAAACTTGGATGGTGAACAGAAAAATTCAAGAAAAGCTGGAAGCAGCTGAAATGAGGTTATGGAGGAGAATTTTGAAGATACCACGGACAGCAAGAAGAACTAATGAGGATGTGCTGAGGCAGGTTGGAGTGGTGAGAGAAATGATGACAACAATAAGACGAGAAATGAGATTTCTTGGACATGTGATGAGGAGGAATGAGATGGAGGCTATGGTATTGACTGGAATGGTGGAAGGCAGAAGAGCAAGAGGACAACAGAAATTTATGGATAGTGTGACAAGAGTGGCGGGAGGACATCTTAAACAAACACATTGATGCTCCTAACAGAATGACATTCCACTACATGGATGAGGATATTATGAAGTTGATAGTGTCAGTGATTCGTCCAAGATTGGAATATACAGTGGTGGTGCATTCTACACAGAAGAAAAATACGGGGAACATAGAAAGAATTCTGAGCAGCAAAATAAATGATTTCAAGTTCCACTAAATTATAGTCTGTTCACTTCAGCTAGATTCCTGGCACTCACATCTTGCATCTCGAGTGAGACATGTTTTTTATCATATGCCATAGCTCACCTCATATACGAGCAAACCAGTTTTGGTTGACACCATCAGATTCAGCAGTGAATGTAGAATCAAGATGTATTGTAAAAACTCGACAAAACAAAAAAGAAAATGGTATTACGATGAGTTGAACTGTGAAGATGTTAAAAATGTTTATAACATGTTTTAATTATGCTCACTAATTTAAACAGTTGTTCATTGACTGCAGAAATATATTATTACATGACGTAGGGAAATCTCTCATGAACACGATAGTGTGATCAGAATGCAGATGAAGCTCCACATATTGAAAACAGGGTTGTTTATAGCAACATGTCACTCGCCCCAACCATCATGGCACGCGCGACACTCATTTTTTTAACACCATCATACAGGGTGTCTTGAGCGCCGTGATGGTTGGGGCCAGTGAAGTGTTGCTATAAATAACTGTGTTTTCAATACGTAGAGCTTTAACTGCATTCTGATCACACTATCATGTTCACGAGAAATTTTCCTACGTAATGTAATAATATATTTCTGCAGTCAATGAACAACTGTTGAAAACAGTGACCTTAAGTAAAACATGTTAAAAACATTTTTTTAACATCTTCACGGTTCAACTCATCGTAATACCATTTTCTTATTTGTTTTGTCGAGTTTTTAAAATACATCTTGATTCTACATTCACTGCTGAGTCAGATGGTGTCAACCAAAACTGGCTAGCTCGTATATGAGGTGAGCTATGGCATATAATAAAGAAACATGTCTCACTCGAGCATGCAAGATGTGGTCCGACATGAGTGTTAGCGGGAGAGCGGAGCAGCCAATCAGCTGCAAGCTTACCAACCTGCCTAGGCGCCAGGAATCTAGCTTAAGTGAACAGACTATAGTAACCTAGCCCCACCAGATGAGGCAGCTCAGCTCTCAGTAACAGAGGTAATCAAAACAGTGAAATAGCTTTTGAATCTTTTATTCAGGAGGAAGAACACAGGTGAGGTAGTGTATGAGTGAGGCACACACTGATTTGCTCATTGTGTCAGTGCTGATCTCTTTGGCCCTTGAACCTGTAGTGAGTAACAACCTATTACACTGAGACACAGGGCAGGTGTGACATTTGGGTTACCAAAATTTAACTTTCCCAGGTTAGATCGCAAGATGAAACAGCTGGGTAGGCTGAGCTCTGACTGCCTTGGTCAGGATTGAACCTGGGCACATGGATTGATGAATAGACGTGCAAACCACTACATCATAGAGGCACAAGGTCAACATAAAAGTGAAACAATATGGAACCAACTGTAGTGTTTATAATGTGACAGTTATGCAAGATTTGGTACAAAAGGAACTGCATGAGATCAGATGTGTAGGCATTATTATACCAGAAAGTTATACAATGCACTGACCCATGATGGGGAAATAAAAAATGTAGATACAAAGTGCCCTGTTTTCAGATAAAATAAAACAGTACTGCTGTCATGTGCTCAAGTTCTTAGGCAAACTTGTTTTCAAGTAAAAAAGATCAACTTATTTGTCTGTCTTACAAACCTTCCATCCCAGCTTATCAGTCATCAGCCTTATTGTTTCTCTTGTCTATTGAGTGGCTGGGATATTTTACAAAGTCATATGTGATATTAAACCATGGCACTTTGCTTATCTTATTAAGCATTCATCTACCTCCATGTCCATTGAACATATTTTTCTCAGTTATAAACCTATGCTTCACCAGAATGCTGAAAGAAAATACTAATTTCAATCCTAAATAATGTTAATAGTATAATTGGGCCCAAAACTGTCAAGATGAGGATATACAAGGTAGTATTACCATTAAGGTAATCTTATTTGTGACTGGTTGTTGGCCCAAGCATATATTGTCATGGGTTAAGTTTTACAAGGACACCTGTATCTCATTGAGTTTTGCCTGTCAGAAGTTACAACAAAACTTGAGTACAGGGACACCATGCACATTCACTGATGGTTGAAAATAATGAGTAATAAGCAGGACTCGGACAGACTTGGTGTTCATCAGTTACATGGACAACCACTCAGCTATGAGCTAGTTCCAAATGAACAATTCTTTTGGAGTGGCGTCTTATTTTGACATAACTGGTTAGACTTCATCCTACAGAAGTCAGCAAAAGAACTGCATATAAATAATACAAAAATCTCAATATTGACAAGTTAACTCTTTAAACTTGTACGTATAATAAAACAACCATCAGTGCTGAGCCACCACTTTCATAGAGATGTGTTGAAAAAGTTTATTTGCCATATGCAGTTCTGCTCTGTTGGAGTTAAAAAATATAATAGAAATAGTGAAAGCTAAATGTTGCCACTGAAAAATGGGAGACTGAATATATTGGCTTTCTTACAAAGTATATAGACCAAGAATAGCAAGACAAGTCAGTCTGTGAAGGGGAAAGGTTGGCAGAGCTGGTTTTAGGAATATTTGTATCAAAACATGGGAATATAGAAGGGAAAGCAAAGCTGTGAAGAGAAAGCATGTCAAAGTTAATTTAAAAAACTATAAACAAATATATCTTCGATGCCCTGTCACCTCAAAGGAACTACCCCCAAGGAGATAGCCATGGCAGAAACATCTCCAGTTTTCCCTTTTCTGGCACACACTCAGCAAATTTAACCCTAGATTACTATCGTTGTTCGGAATTTCGGACAAACTTTGCGATCATAAAAATACATGTAGGAATGGTACAAAATTCAATTACAAAATTTTTACATAAACTAGAAGACATTCCTAATTCTATGACCTATAAACTTAACATATTACACTAAAACAACATTACAAAAAAAAAAGAAAGTGAAAATTATTATAAAAAACTGCGTCTCTAACCAAGGCTCCACTGCCATCGCTGTGTTGCCTGATAGTGATGAGTTGTGCCACACATGGAGTTTACACATCCCCCGAAATACTCCAGCCTCGGTAGCCCTTAGCCACACAGACATGTCATATTTTCTTGGTATGTCATATTTTCCATACCTGTCCAAAATTTCAGACAGTTGGGAACAGTTCAGGAAGAAAGCACAGGAAAAACACAAAGGTACCTCACGCACCAAGGGCAGAATACCAACTGAGATGTCATGGCCGTAGAGCACCATAGGTCTAACAGATTTCCTTCCACAACGCTAATTAACCCCCATGCTGAGATTCTGGACAACGATAGTAATCTAGGGTTAATCCCTTGCCTGCTAACTCTCGCTCATCACTACTCATCCACTCTAATGATCCATGTCATTGGTGGTGAAATGGGCCTGAGGAATATTATAATCCCATCAAACCTCAGAAACATAGGTCAGAACACCAATATGGATGAGGGTGTGCAAAGAACGAGAGCTACTCGAGATAACCTTAAGGCCAAACAAGATGAGACTGGAATGTGTAATGATATTGCATACATGGATGAGAAATGAGTAAAACTATAACATGTGGGAATGGTGATATGGGCACAACTTAGTAAACTGAGCACAGGACAGGGATGTTTTAGTGATGAGTGTGTGACAGTCATGAAGGATACTGGGTTAGTAAGTGACTATTAGTCTGTCAGATTCATGGGGTTTAAGAAAACATGATAAGTAAGAGTGGCATTATTGTTGCAAAAATGAAATATTATATGATCAGGTAGAACCAGAGATTTCTGCCATGGTTACCCCCTGAGGGGGAGAGTTCCTAGAGGGAATAGGGCATCAGAGGCTTGGAGCTATCTATAAAGATATATATAATTATTGCACCATCGAGTTCTACATGACTAGTTCCACATCACAACGGGTTTTGTTTGTGCCAAAACGTATTACAATTTATTACTGAAATATTGAATTCAAAGGTATACTTACCAAATTAAAAGCTAGGTCCTAAAATGGACCACAAGAAATTAACATAGCATAAAACATTCCTATCACAATGAACTCTTGGCAACATCAGTTATGCACACAACCCACAGTGGCTTATTCAAATTACAATCTAGTGATCATCAAAACCAGGCATGGGGAAATTCAGAGAGAACTTGTTAACCTTTCCCTTTAGTTCTCCTATTTTGCTCTTGATATCGCCATCACTTTCAAGTGTTGCCTTGAAGTCTACAAGTTTCTTTCCAGATTTTCCCTTAGCCTCCAAAGCAATAGTGCAAGCTTCATCCAGCAGTTCAACCACATACTCAAAGTCTTTATTCTTCAAGGAGCGAGATGTAAGAGCTGGAGTTCCTGTAATGGAGGAAATAAGTGAGAACAAATACTATTCAAGTTGAGGAATGTGAGCATTTTTTCTTTATTTTATGGATAATGCCTTGCTAAGTCCAACACTTTGTTACTGAGAAACAGATACAGCATGCCTCTTAAGCCATAAGAATGTAATTTGAGTACTAACCGAGTCTGAGGCCTCCAGGGACTAATGCACTTTTGTCCCCTGGAACAGAGTTTTTGTTGACAGTAATGTTGCAGCTGTTACAGACAGTTTCCACTCTGGCACCATCTAAGCCCTTGGGCCGAAGATCCACCAGAACCAGGTGGTTGTCAGTGCCACCTGTAAAAAGGGAGCATGGAAATGACCATAGATCAAGAATTTTAATTTTCCCCATTCCATATTCAGGTACAATAGAACCTCAGGTCTCAAACTTAGATTGTTCTTAATAGCTGTTTGGAAACAGATTTGCTTGAGAACTGAAACCATATTTCCCATAAAAATTAATGTGATATGGATTACTGTTCCTGAACACCCAATGATTGGATATATATACATAGGCGGATCCAGGGGGGGGGCCACGGGGCCATGGCCCCCCCCAAACGCTCTGAGAGTATGTTTTGGCCCCCCCCAAAGAAATTCGTTACAGATACTGTCAGCCTCCCTCAATCATATACATATCATGTAGAACTCGATAGTCGATACTGCATCGCTCTACTACATAAAACAAAATCCAATTCTATGGCCTCAATGCACAAGCGAATCGGAATTAAGCGCTGAGAAGGAAGGCCTCTTCGGCCAATCAGCGATTAGGGAAAATACCAAGGTTGAGCTTCAGCAAGGACTTCTAAATATAGAATTTACTCAGGGCGTGCGCTGTCGAATCTTTAGCCCATAAACCTCGGCTAGGGGTCTGTGTCACTCCCAGCCATGAGCGATACTGCAAATTTTTGGAAAAATAGGTGTTGTTCACCAATGCCCTGTGTGGTAATTTCAAACGAAAACATAATAGTTTTTACTGCTATCTCATCGCCAATCCTTCCTCCTCTGCTCCTCATGATGAAAGATATTGGAAGTGTCTAGGTTGAACCACGGCAGAGATATGATGTTGGGAAGAGGTACCATTTTCGCCAAGCGAGCGCACTTGTTCGTGGTGCTGTTGACTGGATCTAATTCTTGAGTTATGCCCCTGAAAAGCACAATGCAATCCGATGTGACTTAATTCCATGTGTACAGTCCGTCGTCGATGAACAGTTGGCCCCCCCCAAAACTCAAGGCTGGATCCGCCCTTGTATATATATATATATATATATATATATATATATATATATATAGATATATATATATATATAGATATATATATATAGATATAGATAGATAGATAGATAGATAGATAGATAGATAGATAGATAGAGATAGAGAGAGAGAGAGAGAGAGAGAGAGAGAGAGAGAGAGAGAGAGAGAGAGAGAGAGAGAGAGAGAGAGAGAGAGAGAGAGAGAGAGAAAGGCAGGCCCTGGCAGCGACTGCATGGGGCACAGTCCTTAACGGTGACCCACAACATGACGTCTCCGCCCTCACCACTGTCCTCAATACCGTCCAGCAGCAACATGTTCCCCACAGCACCTACTCAACCAGCCCAAAAGACCAGCCTTGGTTCGGGTACAGGTGCCGTATTGCAGCCGAAAGGAAACACAAGGCTTGGACACGATATAAAAGACACCCCACGCAGGAAAATAAGGCCCAACACAGACAAGCCTGCAAAAATATGACGAGGACAGCAAAGTGGGCAAAAGAAAGGTGGGATGCCGACAGGAGGAGAAAGCTGTCCTCTAACCAAAAAGACCCGAAACAGTGGTGGGGGCTGGTAAAGGAACAGCAAGGCCTTACCCCCCAGGAACGTATCCCGCCCCTGAGGAAACCTGACGGAGACCTGGCCATCACCAGCCGGGAAAAGGCTGACCTGCTGGCCTGTCACTTCAGTCAAAAGATGACAACCCAGGAACCAGACAGGCAGCCGCCCACCCTCCCCCAACTCATCGCCTCAAGACTAGAGAGTGTGCTAATCTCTGAGGACGCTGTCAGGAGACATCTGAAGGGCATCAACACCAGGAAGGTGCCAGGCCCTGACAGCGTCAGTCCATACTTACTGCGGCGATGCTCCGATGAGCTCACCAGCCCCCTCGCCCAGATCTTCCGGCGATGCCTGCAGAGCGGGGGTGTGGCCTGCACAGTGGAAGGAGGCCAGAGTCACACCCGTACACAAGAAAAAATCCAGGTCCGAGCCAGGCAATTACAGGCCAATATCACTCCTCCCAATCATCAGCATGATATTTGAGAGGATCATCGGGGACCAATTGACATCCTTCCTCGAGGAAAACCACCTGCAGTCACCGAAGCAGTTTGGTTTTCGGAAGGGCCACTCTACCTCAGACCTCCTCCTTCTCCTCTCAAAGTCCTGGCATGACGCCCTTGATGACAGCCACCCCTCTATCGTGATTACCCTGGATATAGCTGGCGCGTTCGACTCCGTTTGGCACTGCGGTCTGACGGCGAAGCTACAGCAACTAGGCATCACGGGGGACCTGCTGCGCCTGCTCTCAAACTACCTGTTAGACGGGAGCCTCTGCATAGCAGTCAATGGAAGCACCTCGACCAGCTTCCCGGTGGAGGCCTCCGTTCCACAGGGGTCCGTCCTTGGACCTATTCTGTGGAGCATATACTTTAACGACCTCCTGCAAACCATCCCGGCAGCAAGCGCCTACACCGACGACTGCACCCTCTCCAGAACATACAAGAGGGAGGAAGCCCAGGATGTGATAGAGTCCGTCAACAGACGGTTGGCAGACATAATGGCCTGGGGAAAGAGGTGGTAAGTCAGGTTTGCCCCTGACAAAACCCAGGCCATGGTAATATCACGTTCTCGGGAGGACGCGAGGCAACTCCACGGCAGACTGAGATTCGGGAACGACACCATCCCTCTGCAGGCCAGCGTCGACATCCTGGGCGTGGAGGTGGACTCCAAGCTGCGGTTCGACCGTCACCTTGAAAGGGTGGCGCACAAAGCCTTCCAGAAGGTGAACCTCCTGCGCCGCATGAAGAACCTCCTCGATGCTGAGGGCCTGAACACCCTCTATAAGGCACAAGTCCGTCCAGTGATGGAGTATGCACCACTCACCTGGATGGCCAGCACCCGCTGCCACCTCAACCTGCTAGACAAGGTGCAGAGGAGGGCTGAACGCCTCATCAACGGCACCCAGCACCACCGACCGAGCCAGTGGGAGACACAGCGACAACAACAACAACAACAACACCCACACGAGGGACAGGCAAGACCAGCCACGAACCAGCTGAACAGCCTGGAGCACTGTCGCCGCATCGCTGCCCTGACGGTGCTACACAAGGCACAAGTGGGCCTAGTGCCCCACCTGACGGACCTTATGGCTACCTGGAGGAGGTCTGAGCGCAGCACGAGAACGGTGCTGAGCAACGCCTCCCTCCTGGAAGTGCCAATGGCCCGCTCCAGCACCCACCAACATGCCTTCTCCTTCGCAGCGGTGGTGTGGTGGAACAACCTCACTGCTGATGTGGATGTGACACAACTGTCCACTCAGCAGATGAAGGTTGCGTCCCACAGGTGGCTACTCCTACACCCCCCGTAAACATGTATATAATTGTATAATATAATCGGCAGAAGCTTTTAAATAGCTCCCCAACGGTCGGGGGAACTTTAGCATAGAAAAATAATACTGCCATGTACTAATGTACTGAACATGTTTAAATAAAAGAGAGAGAGAGAGAGAGAGAGAGAGAGAGAGAGAGAGAGAGAGAATACAGAGAGAGAGAGAGAATCCAGAGAGAGAGGCACAGAGAGTGGATGCGGCAGACTGGTGGATGCGGCAGGAAACTCTCAGCTCCGTCGACTCCTTGGAACACCGCAGGGACGTAGCTGCTCTTGTGGTGTTTCATAAGGCACAAGTGCAGGGAGTGCCACATCTGGTGGGCTTACGCCAACCTCCGAGAGTCACCACGCGGGACACGAGAACGGTGCTATCCCGTGGTGGAGGCAGTGGAGGTGCCGTGTTCCCGTACCAGCCAGCACCACCCTTCAGGAACTTAACGACTCAAGGCTGGAGGCTGCAGAACGCTTAGCCTCAGACCTTACTATTATTTCCGATTGGGGCAAGAAGAACCTGGTGTCCTTCAACGCCTCAAAAACACAGTTTCTCCACATATCCACTCGACACAATCTTCCAAACAACTATCCCCTATTCTTTGACAACACCCAGCTATCACCTTCCTCAACACTAAACATCCTCGGTCTATCCTTAACTCAAAATCTCAACTGGAAACTTCATATCTCATCTCTTACTAAATCAGCTTCCTCGAGGCTGGGCGTCTATACCGTCTCCGCCAGTTCTTCTCCCTGCACAGTTGCTGTCCATATACAGGGGCCTTGTCCGCCTCGTATGGAGTATGCATCTCATGTGGGGGCTCCTCACACAGCTCTTCTGGACAGAGTGAGGCAAAGGCTCTTCGTCATCAGCTCTCCTCCTCATACTGATAGTCTTCTACCTCTTAAATTCCGCAATGTTGCCTCTCTTTCTATCTTCTATCGATATTTCCACGCTGACTGCTCTTCTGAACTTGCTAACTGCATGCCTCCCCACGGCCCCGCTGCACTCGACTTTCTACTCATGCTCATCCCTATACTGTCCAAACCCCTTATGCAAGAGTTAACCAGCATCTTCACTCTTTCATCCCTCACGCTGGTAAACTCTGGAACAATCTTCCTTCATCTGTATTTCCTCCTGCCTACGACTTGAACTCTTTCAAGAGGAGGGTCTCAGGACACCTCTCCTCCCGAAACTGACTTATCTTTCGGCCACCTCTTTGGATTCTTTTTAGGAGCAGCGGGCTTTTTTTTTTTATTAATGTTTACTTTTTTGTGCCCTTGAGCTGTCTCCTTTGCTGTAAAAAAAAAAAAAAAAAAAAAAAAGATGTGGAACATGTTCACGGCCTGTGTACCAAACATCCGGGAGATGAACACCCAAAAAATAAAACTGTCGGCCCACCACTGGAGGGGCTCACTCCCCACTCCACTGACACAAGTGGTGGAGCAGTGACACGAGTGTAGTGTGCAGTGCGCTCACATATATTCTGTATTGTATGTTTTTTTATACTTTTTTATAGCATATATATTTTTTATAGTTTATGTAGTTATTTCTTATATAGATTTTATTCTGCCCTTTGAATAGGCAGCACTCGATAGTGCACCTTTGGGTATGTAAATATTATACATGTGCCTATGTTTAAATAAATAAAAATAATAATAATAATAATACAGAGAGAGAGAGAGAGAGAGAGAGAGAATATATATATATATATATATATATATATATATATATATATATATATATATATATATATATATATATATATATATATATATATATACATACATACATACATACTGTACCCTCTCAAGTTGTGCGCTATCCGAGTTTCACGATCCACGAGTTTTGCGGTTAGTCCTAAATTCTTACCATCCCGACTCGCGCATTATCACCCCAAGTTTCGCGCTGCTTTGACATGTACGGATCACATCTACTTACCATCGGCGTCACGCACACTACCTTCAAAGGTAGTATCACTCTGGACGTTTTCCTCCAAACACTGTGACTATGGAGAGAGAGAGAGAGAGAGAGAGAGAACGGATCGTTTTGAAGCCGCAGTTCTGAAAACACGCTTGTGATTCTCTGGGAGTCCGATGACATCATTGCCGAAGCTCACCCAATCAGCGGCTTCACCGCCTCAAGGCGGTGTCACAATAGTCATTTTGAAGCCAACAGTTGTGAAGACACACTTGTGATTCGTTGGGAGTCCAATGACGTCATCGCCGATGCTCACCCTATCAGCAGCTTCACTGTCACAATGGCCATTTTCGTCCAACCGTTGGGGTACGGGCAACGCCGGTACGCCCAACCAGGAGCGAGTTCACGGTTATCCGTAAGCTGGTGTCACACAGGGCTTTTTTCTTCCCACTGCGTCAGCTAGGGCAGGCAACAACTCCAACTTTTCCTGGTGTGCGTCACACACGGCCAAGGTCGGTTGCCCGTATCCACATCCACAACGTAAACAAAGCACTTGCCCTGTATCAACATGGCGTTGTCTGCTAAAGTAAGGGCTGTTGCGGCTTGTGCTGCCATTACCCAAGTTATGGACTTGATGCTGCAGTTAAATGGAAGGAAGACACAAGTTAGAATATTATATTTACCGGACACAGAAAAAGGAAGCAAACAACAGAGACGGTGTCATGTATGTACCTCTACAACAAACGTGAGAGGTCAAGAAAAATGGTCGTGACTATGAGCACAGAATGTCAAGTACCAATGTGTGCTGTACCCTATTAAACTGAGTATCACACACTGAAAGAATACTGAAAAGCACAGTGTGAGATAGATTGTAAATAGTTTAGAGTAAGGAAAATTAAGATAGGTGATCTGAAAGGTGAATGTGCTAAAAATAAAAATGCAAGCAAATGTTACTGGAAATTGACAAAGTGATGTTTCCTGTGATTTATTTTGTTTGTTGTAACTGGAATGAATAATTAGTTGCAAGATAATGTTCAGAGGTGACTGTGCTGTGTGTCATCTTCCCTTTGCCACTGTCCTATCTACCCTGTCACTAACAGTGTCAAGGTTGCCTCATATCCTCGACCTTTATCCAGCCATCATCGCTACATTAGGTGAATTATTTTTCTTTTTACACTTTTCAGTGCTCAACATATCTCTCTTGGGTGTTGTCAAAGGTGGGCAAGTGCGGTAATTAGTGCAGTAGTACCACATCACAAAAAAAGTACCACACTACCGCAAAATTTCTGAAAATACCGCACTACCACGGACCGCACTACAAAAATCCTGCGGTACTTTGAAAACTATCAAAGACGACATTTGCAGTGCAGCATGCTCACAGAAATGTTCTTTTTTCTTTTTTACAGTGAATCGGACTCAATCAGTCAATCGGTATCAGTCATCAGAATCAGTGATTCAATCATTCTGACTTTTCGGTTACTGTTCAAAATTAATTAAATACTAAATAGACAGACTAAACTAATACACTGCGAGTCTTCTTTAACCTGCACGGTGCCGGCCATTTCAGCCCCGGAGTCAGAGCCGTCCGTGATGCCGGCCGATTTTTCATTGTACTATTTTAAGCATGTTTCCTTTGTTTGGATAGGCACTGAAGTATTTTTTATTTTGACTACCGCTACCACAGTACTGCACACCACGTACCACATTACTCCGGAAAAAGTTGGAAAGTTTCATTTAGTCACCGCAACATCTATGGTCACGTGCCGGAGAGCGACAGAAGGGGAAGGAGCTATTCCTGAATCTCAATTGCGCAGTTTACGGGTTAAGAGGGCAACACTGTATGGAATATTTGTTTTCCTGCATCATGGGGGACAACTAAAAGACATAATCATTCCAATACAAAAGGTTAAAGTTAGGAAATGAGCCCTCCCTAAACTATTTTTACCTAGAGGACTCATCAGAAATATCAATTGGCATTTTTTACTAATGATCTGATGAAATCCTCACATAATGATTTATTGGTGGAGCAGCAGCTTTTGATCTATCTATAGATACCTTGCTCTCAAACCTATCTCAGCAAAACTACCTTTCTACTTTGTATGACAATAAAAGTATACAAACCTGATACAAGTTTGTAGCCACGGTTAAGGAGAGCCTCTGCCATGGTTTTGCAGTTACTTAAAACTTGTTGTTGATAGGCCTTGAATTCTGGTGTGGCAGCCTGAAAATTTATAACAATTAGAATTCAGCATTTCATCTGAAATTGGAACACATCATAATAAATTTATCATTTATTTTTTTAATTAATGAGTGTCATTCATACAATATGTTTTCATATACTTAGATTTGCCTAGCTTTTTATGTCCCAATATATGTTTTGGTCCAACTAAGCTTTAAACACACATGTGTGTTACACATCTGATAGGTGCCCTGCACATTAGCATCCAGATCCAGACAGACTTAACCCTTTAGTAACACAGAAAATATAGTAAATGCCTACCCAGGATGCAAAAACAGCCATTTTTCAAGTATATTTCTTGTAAAAATTTGTTTAATAAAAGTTTTACAGAAATTCAAGCCAGTTCTAATGCTATAAACAATTTATTAAAGATTATAGTATTTAGTCTGGAAAATATAGAAAACAGTCAAATTTTCCAATTCAATGGACAAAAACTTTCACAGAGAAAAAGTTGTAGATATCCAAGAGACAAACACAAAAATTTAAGATTTTATGAAAAATGCAACTGTATCAATCTCCAGGCAGGTCAGAAATGGTGCAATATTATTGCAGCTTGCACTTTGAACTTTCCACAGGTTTTAGCCCCATACTTTGAGGTGGAGGTCATGTTGAGGGGTGATGGGTCCCCCCACACATATGGACATGAGTCACAGCTCCACAGTGAACCTCACCCTGCCATGACCAGCTGACACATGATACACGGCTGTGCTAGACACCATAAGATAACTAGACATGTCCAGGAGTGAACTCCTAAAAATATCTCATGTTCAGTGATCATTTTTTAGCTGGCCTAGAGGGATGAGCCCCAGTAGAAGTGGATGGCTCAGAAGGAGGAGTCATACTTCCTCTATCCTTTACAGCCTTGGCCTGTGAGCTGTGACTAAGTTGCAAGGCATATATTTGTGTGCTTCAAGTTGTCAATTAGCATATTTCAGATGCAGGACAACAGTGAAGGTTACAATGAAAAGGGGGAAATAAAAGAAAATGAAGGCATGGGACATGGGACACTCGTCTTTTTACAGAACCTACCACTATTTCTGCCTGAGGAGCACTCGTCCATTAGGAGTTGGTATGTATGTAAACCTTGTTGTTTTCATTAGTCACACCAAGAGGTCCTCTCTCCCTATCTTCCAGTCCATTATTAGTTTGAAAATAATAGTTATTTCTTATGGGGTGCAGTGGTCTAGTGGGTGAGTATCAGGCCATGGAAGTGAAGAGCCAGTGTAAGGTGGTCTGAACCCTTGTGCTGACCCATGACAGGAAGAGCATCTGGTTTTATACAACCCCCTAAAGAGCAACCCTGTATTAACAGAGGAAAAAGCTGTCAAGACAAAGAAGCAATCTCTCTTCTACTGCCACAATATAAGTTTTTCTCCTTCAAGCAACTATCCTAAACTTTTTATCCTTTTTGTTCCCACTCAGTAGCTTCAAACTTCAATGGATGCTATTCCCTTCCTCAAGATACTCATTTCTATTGAGAAGTATGATGCCCAGCACCTCTTATTCTATTCATATGCTTCCTTATTATATTTAACTCTCACCTGTCGCAATGCAACAGCAACAGCAGCAATTGCATGGTTATGAGGTCCACCTTGCAACCCAGGAAACAAGGCAAAGTTGATGTTTTGCTCAAAGTCATACATGATTGGTTTCCCAGTTTTCTTGTTTATAGATTTCACTCCTCGTCGGAAGAAAATTAAACCAGATCTGTAAAAAAAAAATTTGTTTTCTAAGAATGCACCTGCAGTACAGAGAGTTACTATTCTAATCATTATCACCAGTGACCCTGACAGGACAGAGTCAAACAAGCCATGTGACCATTCTGACTAGCGAATTAGGCAAAAATACTTAAAGGTCCCATCCTTATCCTTAGCCACACCTGCATCATAGAAGCTACATCTTTTTTTTTTATTTCCTTACACATAATGAAATGTGGAGACATGGATTATTTTTTTTTTTTTTTCCTGCAACCCTATTGAATCTGAAAGTTCTTCTGAAAACAACTGTTGGTCAACCCCACTCATTTAGTGGCTCAGGCAAATATCTTTTTAGGGATGTCAATATTTCTGGCTACTCAGCTCATTACCCAGCTCCCAATGTTTAAATTAGGTAACACTCCAATGGAAGGCAAGGTTTATACATGTGAGTAATCAATCCATTGGGTGATGGGTGAAAAACTCAGCCATCAGCAGGACTTCTCATACAAGACTGCATGCACTCACTACTTCCATGTGTTGACCATACAGAAAGCCACAGTACGGTGTACGAGTACCTTGTTCCAATCAAGAAATACCTTTACAAAATGTTGAAAATATGAGAAAATAAATGAGCTACTCAGTTTGGTATGCTAAAATCAACGATCTGTACTATTCTCAATAATGAAGAGACAATCAAGGGAGCCAATGTTGCAAGAGGAGTGACAATTCTTACTAAATGAAGATCACAATAACATCTCTTCCCTTTCCCTTCCTCACCACCTTCCACTTACACCGTCAACTCTCCTCAGTATAAGTATGGTAAAGTTAAATTATGTTTTCCTCTATATTTTATCTGTTTAGTATTGTATTTATCTTTTTTTGTGTTAGATTTAATGGTTTAATTAGTTTTGTGTTATGAACTTGTGCACAAAGCACTGTTGTTAGAGTTTAAATAAGCAATCATCTGGGGTCCAGGAACAGATTAATCCATTTTACATTGATTCCTATGGGGAAAATAGCTTTGGTATACGAACATTTCAAGTGACAAATGGCCTTCAAGAACTAATTAAATTTGTGAACCGAGGCTCCACTGTAATTAGTATATTTTTGCCGTGCCAACTTTCCTTAAGACACTGTACTCGCTAGAATTCTGGATTTGCTATCATTTGTCAGTACACTGCAGTCCTTACATTTCCAATTTTACTGCCTGTTAACAAATACATTGCCACTGCCAGTTCCACCAATTGCTCCATGAAGATATATGTAAATATCAGTAATAAGATGTACATGTAAGCCATAAAATTGATAAACCTAGAATTATTTTCATTAGTGTTTTCAATATCATTTTATGTTTTAATTCCAAGAATCAATTATTCCAAACATACCTCATGATTTAGTGCACAACTAGTACAGCCTACTTCAGAACTTTTCATCTACTAGACTTGCAGTTCTCCTGTGCTGCTTTACAATTTACTGACATGCCTCATTACCTTGGTCCTCTCAGAGTTTTGTGTGTAGTGGTGGTCACTACATGGCAGTCATCAAATGGAGATGGAATCACATCAGTTGCAACCAAACCAGAGATATGAGCCATGTCTGCAAGCAAAACTGCTTTCACCTCATCACAAATCTGTTGATATAAAATTATGACATAATATTTTTCTTACGTACCAAATTAATTAATTTTATCATTGTGACAATAAACTGTATTTACATGACCCTTTAATCCTTCTTTTTTTTTGTTTCTTTACATTATCCCCACAAATGACATACCTCCCTCATCTTTTTGTAGTCTATGAGCCTTGCATAAGCACTGGCACCAGCAATTATCATCCTGGGCCTGAAGAGCAAGGCGTGCTCATGCAATTTGTCATAATCAATTTCTCCAGTTTTGGGATTCAGCTTGTATGGCATAGATTCAAAGTAGATGGACGTTGCAGAAATCCTTTTGGCGTCTGTCATAAAACCATGAGTCAAACTGAAAAAGAAGAAATAATGCATCATTAGTCAAGTTATGAAACCAGAAGTCCTTATGTTTTTGTGTTGTAATTACTTGGAATACTTCATCTTGGAATAAAATCAAGATGAAGAATTTTTATATCTGGTAAAGTGGTACCAAGTGCTACCCAGGGTTACATATGAGATTATCTATAAATGCCAAGGAATGAGTTCATTGAGTATACCTTGTGAAGTGCATGCTAGAGTTTTCAGAGGAAGGGTGCAGGAAGTTAAAAAGGATAAAAGTGAAAGGCAAAATAGGCTTAGAAGAAGGACATGTGTGGACCAAATCTTCCATCTGCAGATGATATTTGAAAAAACAAGGTGGGAAGTGTATGCTTCATTTGTAAATCTAGGGGGAAAAATGACAAAATTGATTGGAAAGTCTTGTGAGGGGTGTTAACAGGGGACTGGGTGGGTGGAAAGTTGCTGAACACAGTGAAATCATTATATAGAGATGCTTATATGAGGGTTAAAAGAGAATTAGGTGATAGCTTTGAAATGCATGCAAGAGTTGAACAAGGATGTGTTGTGCCAACAGGCCTGTTCACTTTGTTCATAAATGGAGTTATAGGAGCAATGAAAGCAACGTTTGGAAATTCTGGAGTGGATTTACATGCAGATGATAATAAACAAGGGCCAATACATTTCTATTTGCAGATAATGCAGTGCTGATTATTGAGAACAAAAAAATTAACAAAACTTGATATATAGATTCAATACAGTACATAGATCAAATCTGAAGGTGAATGTAAACAGCAGTAAGATAACAAGCTGAGACGGTAAAAAGATATGTTGAATGGATAATAACTGGAAGATGTAAATTAATTCAATAGGCTAGGTCCTGTATATGCATAGAAGATGTAAGAGGAAGAACTTTGCAAGGAAGAAAAGTGATATGATCCTTCGGACAAATGGATGAAAGGCAGGGGAGTCAGTTAGGAGTTGAAAGGATTGTAAAGGGGTACTTTTTTATTATCTGAAAAAATACCTTATTCAGAAAAATTCCCAGGTTTATACACCTTTCAGCAGTCAGATGAGTTTTATGGTAAAATTCATGAAAATTAAAAAAAGTTTGGCCTGATTTTCTGTCTCACCGCACCCACCTGAGAATTGTTGCATTGTTTCATGCTAAGTACTCGAATTGTTGTTTTTAAAAACTCAGAAACCCAATTTCTCATGGCATTCACTAGTACCTAGAGCAGTGGTTCCCAACCTTTTTTGTCCCGTTCCCCCTTTTCTAGTAATTTTTTCACCTGTGGGCCCCTACAACAAAATAGGTTAAGCCAGCAAAATTAATAGATTTTTCTGCAAAAAATTAATAACATCGTGTAAAATGCCTTGCACTGTTATGCTGATTATGCTGTAGGCCTATTTATATGAAAGCAGACATTCCATTCAGCAGACTTCTGAGCCACACTCCCAATTCCAGCATAATAAATTTAAAAATAATTAGAATCTCTAAGGACCCCTTGAAATTCCTCCATGGACCCCTGGTTGGGAACCACTGACCTAGAGGCTCATTGGCAACTATGTGCAATATTCAAATCTATAACAGGCATGCAGACATCATTAAGTCATTGGAAATCCAGGAGGCAGAAACCAAATGAGTAGAAAGACCAAAATAGTACAAGATAATGCAGAAACTCTTCTAGAGTTGAGAGTATTGGCCTAGAGGATTCTGAGTACAGTGAAGTCTTGCATTTGGTGCTCAGATTTGGCAAATTCGCATTTTGTGACCCCAACCATCTGCTACCTTGTTTCTCATATGGCAACCATATTCTCCTGCTAAAAGTTTATTAATCTACCAAATACTTCTAATACTGGGGCCGCATACTCAAAACATTCAAAGGCGCCTTTCGTGGCAACGGCGCCTTTCCGCACCACTGTTCCCCCGAAAGGTGCATAAACAAAAGCTCAGCTGGACGGCGCCATCTTTGAAAACATGGCTCATAAGCGCCTTTGAGGAAAGGTAGGGTTGGAACTTACTGTCCTTCAGTCTCTCAGATACTCAATTTCTCTTTTTAACAACTTAACACAACCTTCAAGACACCTATCCCCTAGTCTTTAATATCCCTCCCTGATGCTAGCTTTATACAAGGCCACTTCCCACCCTTGTATGAAGTATGCATCCCATGTTTGTAAAGACTTCACCCATACAGCTATTTTGGACAAAGTCAAAGGTTTTTCACCTCATCAACTTCCCTCCTCTTAATGGCAATTTTCTATCTCTTAACTCACTATGGGACACAAAAAATCTGGGTGACTCCCAAGTATGCAAAAAAAAAAAAAAAGCCATTTTTCAAGTACATTCTTTGTAAAAACTCATTGAATAAAAGTTTTACAAAATTTCAAGCTGATTCTAATGGTATAAACATTTTTATATTTTTTTCTTGTAATTACCCTGGAAATTATGGAAAACTGAGAATAAGCCAAATTTTCGAATTCATCAAACACAAAACTTAATGGAACAAAAGTTGTAGATATCGAAGACAAACACAAAAATGTAAAATTTTATGAAAAATCAAATTGTACTAACATCAAGGCAGGTCAGAAGTGGTACGATATGGCAGGTCTCAATGTAGCTTTCTGCGTACTTCAGCAACTTTTAAACTTTCCACAGCTTTTAGAGAAGCGTTGAAAGTGAGTAAACTAAATGAGAAAAAGAAAGAAAGAGAGTATCAGGAGAAAGTCAGGTTGATGTGGAATGCAGTAAATGAGAAAGAGGAGGATGGGGTGGAAGAAGAGTGGCTGATATTTAGGGAAGGAGTTTTAAAGTGTGCAAAAGAGGTGTGTGGGATGAGGCATCTGGGGGGAAGCAGGAGGAAAGGGGGTGAGTGGTGGGATGAGGAGATGAGAATGGCAGTGGAGAAGAGGAACAGCTGAGGCATATGAGAGTTATAAAAGGAAGAGAGTGGAAGTGAAATGCAAAGTGAGAAGTGCGAAAAGGAGAGCGGATGAGCAGTGGGGCAGAAGTTTATCTGACGATTTTGAAAGGAATAAGATGTTATGGAAGGAGGTAAAAAAGGTGCAAGGGGGCGAATCTGGTAGAGAGGAAAAGGTGAAAGGAGCAGATGGGAGGCTGCTTGTAGATAAGAGTGAGGTGAGAAGATGGGCTGAATATTTTAAAGAATTGTTGAATGTGGAAGATGAAAGAAATGCAGTCATAGTAGCTGAGGGGGATGCTGGGAGAGTAACTGTGATGGGTGAGGAGAATGAAAGGAGCATCACAAGAGAGGAGGTGCAAGTGGCGTTAGGGAAAATGAAAGCGGGAGAAGCCCCAGGGTTGGATGGGTGTCATGGAGAATGTCTGAAAAAAGGTGGAATCGGGATTGTGGAGTGGTTGGTGAGGCTGTTCAACGTGTGTTTCAGAGAGGGGGCTGTCCCCTTGGAGTGGAAGAGTGCACTGTAGTGCCACTGTATAAAGGTAAAGGTGATAAGTATGAGTGTGGTAGTTTTAGAGGTATCAGTTTGTTGAGCGTGGTTGTCAAGGTGTATGGGAGAGTATTGATTAATAGGGTCTGATGGGGGACATCTGATGGGGGACAGTGTATGGTTGGTGAGGAGCAGTGTGGGTTTAGAAGCAACAGAGGATGCATGGATCGGGTGTTTGAGGTAAGGCAGGTGTGTGAGAAGTATTTAGGTAAAAGTAAGGAAGTGCTCTTGGCCTTTATGGACTTAAAAAAGCCTATGATAGAGTTGATAGGGAGGCATTATGGAGTGTAATGCGAATGTATAGAATAGGAGATAGGTTATTGGCTGCAGTGAAAAGCTTTTATAGGAATAGCAGGGCATGTATGAGAGTTGGTAAAGGTGAGAGTGATTGGTTCGAGGTGAATATGGGGTTGTGGCAAGGTTGTGTGATGTGACCGTGGCTGTTTAACGTGTACATGGATGGAGCAGTGAGGGAAATGAAAAAGTGCAAGGTGAGGGCTTGGCACTGGTGAGTGAAAATGAAAGGGAGTGGAAGATAAGCCAGTTGTTATTTGCGGATGACACTGCCCTTGTGGAGGAGTGTGAGGAGGGCCTACAAAAGCTGGTGACAGAGTTTGGCAGAGTGTGTGAAAGAAGAAAGTTGAAAGTGAATGTAGGAAAAAGCAAGGTTATGAGATGTGTAAGGGATGCTGATGGTGGCAGAATGAATGTGAGGCTGAATGGGGAGCTGCTGGAGGAAGTTGAGAGCTTCAAGTTTCTGGGGTTGCATGTAGCAGTAAATGGAAGAGTGGATGTGGAGGTTGGAAACAGAGTGAAAGAAGCAAGTAAATGTATGGGTGGAATGAAGAGTGTATTGAGAAACAGAGCATTAGGGATGAATGCAAAGGGAAGGCTGTATGAGGGAGTAGTTGTGCCCACAGCTCTGTATGGGGCCGAAACATGGAATGTGAGACAGGATGAGAACAAGAGGTTGGATGTGTTTGAGATGAGGTGCCTGAGGAGTATGGTAGGTGTAACAAGAATGGACAGAGTGAGGAATGAGGATGTGAGGCAGAGAACAGAAGTGGTGAGAAAGCTGTCTGAAAGGGTGGATCAGAGTGCTGAGTTGGTATGGGCATATGGTAAGAATGGGTGAGGAACGTCTGACAAAAAGGGTGTGGAAGGCTGAAGTGAGTGGGGTGAGAGTGAAAGGAAGGCCTAGAAGAGGTTGGATGGAGGGAGTGGAAAGAGCGCTGGGTGTGCGGTCTGTCAGTAGAGCAAGGAAGGGAGAGTGCAAGAGATAGGCGTGAATGGAAGGCAATTGAAGATGGGTAAATGGTGACGCAGGAACAGGGGGTTGCCTTACACTTGAGCCTGCACAGGTGGGGAAAGTGTGAGTGGGGTACGGTGGATGAAACAGTGGGGGTAAACCAGTTTTCGCTGTCGGGCCTCACTGTGGAAGGTTCCCTATAACTGTGTTGTATGTGGCCTGCGTGTGGTACAGGAACGGTGAGTACCCTAAAAGCCCCTCGGGACTAAGTTGATATGAATGGTTGTGTGGGTGTGTGAGTGAAAGAGCATCTGCTGAGAGTGGCCCACCCCCCCTTGGAGTGGGGGACATTGGCCAATGTCTATAGACAGAGATAGACAGCTTATAGCACCTGACTTTGAGGTGGTGGGGCATCATCATCATCATCTGAGTCGGATATTTTATGAATAGGCAGGGCACCTGGGGCAGGTGGAGCAGCTGCATGAGGGCCTCATGGCTTGATGGGGGTTGAGGTGAATTCCTGAGGCAAAATACCATTGCCAGAAAGGTCAACATCTGGCAATGAGAGCTGTGGATTGTCTGCATCCCATTCACTGGACACAGCAAGCTCACTAGATATATCCAAGAGAGCATCCTTTATCCATTACATCTAGCCATATGACTGAGCCTCTAGGCATATGTATGCATGCATTTAGGGCCAAGGTTGTCGATTAGTGTATTTCATATGTAGAGCAATAGCGAAGGTCACAAGGAAACAAAGGAAAGGAAAGAAAATGGAATGTCTGCATGCAGGACACGCGTCCCTTTACGGAACCCACTAATATTTCTGCCTGCAGGTCACTCATCCTTTAGGGGATAAATTCCTCTGCAGTGATGTCTCGTTTGCTATCTTTTATTGCTTTTTTATGGTAACTGCTCTTTTGAACTTGTAAATTGAATGCCTTCACCCATTTTGTGGCTTTGCTGCCCAAAACTTTCTACCTACACCCATCACTATGCTGTCCAACTTCCTAACAGAAGAGTTAATCAGTATCTTTCTTTTTTTATCCCTTTCACTAGTAAATGCTTAAGCAGACTCCCTTCATCTGTATTTTCTCCTTCCTATAACTTAACTCCTTCAGGAGGGGAGTATCAAGAAACCTCTTGAATGCATTTCAGCTTCTCTGTACCCACTTTGTAGGAGCAGCATGTTTTTATTTCCCCTTTGGCCCTACTCCTTTGACATGAAAAGTTGCAGGATAGAAGTTACATAACAGAGGAGAAACTAACTGATTACAAATTAGACAAAAACTTATAAAGTTAAATGAATGCAGTTGTGCCTCATCTCACATGGATTTCATTCATGCACTTAAGCATTCACGCCATACCTTACAGGAGCTGTAATTTCAATTCATGCCATCAAATGTCAACTTTCAGTCTCCTGGTAGCAGCTCAAGAGCTGCATCATCTTCACCGCTTTGTCACTATCCCCTGATCGTGGCGTGAACAAGGCCACTGAAACATGAATGTTATGTGAACGAGTGAAAGCTCTCACTCATGATGATGATGATGATGTGTGGAATGCTGTATCTACTTCAGCCATGTATTTCTCTTTTCATCATGGTGTGAATAAGGCCACCAGAGGGATGATGAACTAAAGCTTCCTTTCCTCTGTGGCCCCCCTCTCCTCCCTCTTTTCTTCTTTTTGTCCCACACCTCTTCCCCTCCATCACAGGGAAAAAGGTTTGTGGGATTGTGAGCATGGAAGTGATGATGAGTGAGACAGGGGAATCTCGCAACCAAGACCAAAAACATACAGATGACAATGACTGGATAAACAGATCATTCAAAGTGTAAACCAAGCAATTCAATACCTACTTTAACAGTTATAAACCATACGTAGCCGGCTGGCTCTAGGGCTGCAAAGATTTCTCTCATCATATTAATTGTGTGTACATTTCATATTTAGATAACCAAGGTATGGGTGGGTTTTCTACAGTATATTATAGAAAGGGAGGACTTTGGCAGTTCAGCTAAACATTCCTGAATATAACATGCAACCCCTCAGAACCCAAATCTCACTTAAATTGAGACACTATTGTACTCTTGAGTTCTAGGCAACAGCGTAACAGTCCCCTTTGAAGAGAAGTTCGTTGTAAAAAAAAAAATTCTAAAATAAAATATTGTAGTCAGCACCAGCAACTACCTCAAGAAACAAAAGACATCCTAATTAGTGGCTTCTACTTACTGTCCACCATCAGGCAAATCCAGGCCCATGATACGGTCGTGAGGCTTGAGCAGACCGGTGTACACTGCAAAGTTAGCAGGAGAGCCAGAGTAGGGCTGCACGTTGACCCCCCATTCCTCAGCTTTCAGCCTATAGGTTGTTAAGGCCCGCTGCTGACATAGTAACTCAATCTGAAAATTATTAAATATGCTTAGAAAAAAAAATCTAGTAGGTAGCTTCAAATTCAAAATAGCAAGTATACTTTTCCTTATGTTATAGATCACAAAGAAGTGTCCAAACTTTCTAGTCAATTATGAATATACAAAGTACAGGTTATTTGAAACTCACAAGGTTGTCTAGATTGAAACTAAACACCTACACAGCTGTTCAAATATAATGCCACTTCAGTAAAACCCCTTAAATTTAGCACTCTTCAAGTCAGAATTGCAGATAAGTCAGCACACAAAAATATCAATTTTTTTTTTTCAATTTTTAACTGCCAGGAAAAAGTAAAAATAATATTGATTTATTTGTCTGACATCAGCAGCATCCTTGCTTACCTAATATTTTATTATATAGTATGCTTCATAATACGTATTACTAACCATAATAAAATCCATTACATCTATATTAAAATAATGTTTGGTGAAGTGGTTAGCACGCCTAGCTACAAATTTGCAGGCAGGTTTGAAGGTTCAATCCCAGTTTAGGCAGTTGGCACCCAGCTCAACCAGCTCTTCATCCTCCCATTTCAACTGGTTAATAAATGGGTAACTGAAGAAGGTAAAAACTGTGGTAACCCAGATGTCATAACTGCCTGGTGTCCCCGGATAATGGGTTCCTACCCACCGGTCTCGTAGGCCAATGAGTCTGAGATGAGCACTGCTGGTGCTGCAGTCTTTGTTATCATGTACCAGCTGATTGACTTTCTAATCTTTGCCACACCCTTGATAAATGTTACATCATGTTTTGTGCACATTTGTAGAAAGTACACCAGTGGGTTTTTTTCCCAGAAAAAAATGGAAATACAACCTCCCGTAACGTATGAGGAGGAGATAAGCTGAGATTAAGTTGCAGAGATGCATTTGTAGGCACTAAAGATGTAAATTAGTGGTAATGAACAACAGAACTGGTGGAGAAATGCAGTCAGTCGTGGTATCCTTAAGTCCTGCCCTGCCATTGTCGTTATTTTGATCTGCTGATCTGCCTAGAGGTGTTTAATTTTTGCAGAGTGAATCCTGATCAGTGTTCTAAAAAAGAAGTGGTCATTCTTTAGATTCGTTGATGTTTAGTGGGGGTCAGGAACGGACTAATCCATTTTACATTGTATCTTATTGGAAAATTAGTTTCAGTTTACAAACAAATTGGCTTTAGAACAACATTTACGAATGAATAAAGTTAAAAAAAACCTAAGTTTCACTGTATAAAGAAGTAAAAACTAACCTTATCTACGATGTCTGTGCCACCATAGTACCTCTGGCCAGGGTAACCTTCTGAATATTTATTGTTGAGGCATGATCCCAATGCCTCTAAACCCGAACGTGTGCAGAAATTCTGAGAGAGAAAGAAATTCAATGGTTAAAACGTATTTCTGGTTTGCAATCTTAATCGCTATCCGACTTTAACGTTTAATAAGAACCTCCTTTATAGTAGCTGAAAAAGATTACACAAGATAGTAGTTACGTAGATTAACACAAATCACACAGACCATACAATTCACATTAGCTGGTCTGACCCTAAACTTATGTGAAGCAACACTTAACTACCACCAGACATTGTGCCTTATGAAATGTAAAGTAACAATCAAGTTTATTTCTATACAAATCAATCATGTTGTGCAAAACCACTAAAGGTAAAAGTTTATTCCATCTTCATACAACAATGCTGGTGGAAAAAATCAATGGTATGAATTTATCTATTTACATTTGGGCTGGCAGCTTTACTACTCATTCACAATGTCATCAGTCATAAATCATTTGGGGTCATCCACATTCATAAAGCTTGAAGTACTAAAACATTCAATCAGTATTTCTCAATATCTTGTTTTTCTTTTTTACAGAATCATGATAGGGAGCAGGGTTGGCAGTTTAAACCAAATGGCTAAAACCAATATAAAAAAAAAGTGGTTTCAACCAACTAATAAAACCATTTTTTTCTTTTCTTTTGTGTGTATCTTTGTTAGTTTCATCAGTAGTGTGGTTTTAACTACGTATGTGTAAGATTTTAATTATGTACAGCAGGGTTGGCGGCTTAAACCAGGGGTGTCATTTTAATTAATTATGTACAGCAGGGTTGGCGGTTTAAACCAGGGGTGTCATTTTAATTATGTACAGCAGGGTTGGCGGTTTAAACCAGGGGTGTCATTTTAATTAATTATGTACAGCAGGGTTGGCGGTTTAAACCAGGGGTGTCATTTTAATTATGTACAGCAGGGTTGGCAGTTTAAACCAGGGGTGTCATTTTAATTATGTACAGCAGGGTTGGCAGTTTAAACCAGGGGTGTCATTTTAATTATGTACAGCAGGGTTGGCGGTTTAAACCAGGGGTGTCATTTTAATTATGTACAGCAGGGTTGGCGGTTTAAACCAGGGGTGTCATTTTAATTATGTACAGCAGGGTTGGCGGTTTAAACCAGGGGTGTCATTTTAATTATGTACAGCAGGGTTGGCGGTTTAAACCAGGGGTGTCATTTTAATTAATTATGTACAGCAGGGTTGGCGGTTTAAACCAGGGGTGTCATTTTAATTAATTATGTACAGCAGGGTTGGCGGTTTAAACCAGGGGTGTCAAACTCAAAACCCTTCAAGGGCCAATTCGTACTCTGAAGTGCCATCATGGGGGCCAACAAGGTAGAAAATACATTGACAAGATTGAAGTTACCGTGATACTGCGGGCCATGAGTTTGACACCCCTGGTTTAAACAAACTCATCAATAAAACCAGTGATCTTTTGTGTATCTTTGTTAGTTCCATCAGGTATTGTAGTTTTAATTATAAGTGGTTTTAAATTTCTCTCTCTCTCTCTCTCTCTCTCTCTCTCTCTCTCTCTCTCTTACAACTGTTTTTGTAGCATGCAATTGGAAAATTAGAAGAGGTTAACTCTTGCATAAGGGGTCTGGACAGTATAGGGATGAGCATGAGTAGAAAGTCGTGTGAAGCGGGGCCGCGGGAGGGGGGGGAGGCATGCAGTTAGCAAGTTCAGAAGATCATTGGGCAGAAAAATAAACTATTGTAATTAAATAACAACTTACTAACCTCTGAGGCAATAAGTTCCAGTCCACACCTCTGCCGGTATTTTTCGGCCTGTACGAGCTCCCACATCTCTGGGTCATCCTCAGCCATGGACTCATTACCAGTGAGGGCAGACATCTGTCGCACTGCAGAAACAGCTCCCCACATGGCGCCATTTTTGCCAACCTGTGGAAACATTGTTTATAAATGCAACTTATTTGCCTTCAGACAGTGGTCACTCAAACATGAACCCTTCTTATATTAGGCTAGTTGTCAATTTCTATTTCACTGATGCCTGCTTCTTCCCCTTGTTTTGATGACACAAATAACACCTGGAAAGAAACAATGGTGTTGAGAAATGGTATGTGTTGGTCTAATATCAAACCAAAGCCAAGTATCTAAGGTATGGTATCTAAGGTATGCTTTTTTCATAAACCTTGAATATAATCAGCAGAAAATGTAACAAATATTTTCAAAACCCCACACGGTCCTCTATCCAGATCCAGATCTCTTTCATAATCTAATCACTTGAAGAAGGCAGCCATCATTCATATAGGCTAACAGTCAGTTTTGGGGGATATGTTATCAGAATGGGGCTGGACCATCCCTCCAGTAAAGCAAAAAATGCAAGCATTCATGGTCTGGGATGGACCCTTTCCAAGCCTCTCCTACACCAAATTGAAACACTCATGGTGCAGACCAGACCACCTCTTTACTGTATCAGTACCGGAACCCTCCAGAAGTACTCATCAACTCCTCTTTAACCACAGGCAAGTTTTTCCCTGTAGCTGCATAAAGTTATTTGGTTAGTAATATCCTATCCTTTATTCATCTTTATTGGGTCACTTTTTATTGGAGTTTTACAAAAATTTAATGGGTTCTTTATCAGCCCATGCTATACCTTTCCACTAAGTTTCATGAAAATTTGGGTAGTAATTTTTGTGTAATCCTTTAACAGACAAACAAACAAACCAACCAAACTCTTTGCCAGGGGAATAGGGGTTATAGGTTTATGAGGGTAAGATTCTCCACCTAGAATTTTAAACACAAAAAATGGCAGTACTACACAGGTTGAAGAGCTGCCAAATTCCAAGTTGCATATGTCTAAATTCTAATGATCATATCTCTGATGATCAATCAATCAATCAATAGGGGCATACGCCCTGGGATTATGTTGTCTCGCCCACCCTATGGCACCAACCCCAAGAGTCCTTCTGAGCATGTCTTCATGCAGGCTCTTTTCCCATCCTGAGTACCTCATAGCAAGATTCATTGATTACCTAAATACACAAAATTTGTGGCCATCTCCCTAGCCGCCTCCACTTGGGATCCTCTTAAGCAGACAAAACATAACCTCCATGCCATATCCTGGTTTTACAGACTACGTAGAATAGTCCAATGACCATGACGCACATACAGCGTCTCTAGGATATGGTTCGAGAGATGAAATGACTCATATACTGCGTCATGGTACTGAAGAGGTTAAAGAAATGACTTGGTGAGCAGGGTCAATTTGTAGGTACAGTGCCACATGCCTGTATAGCCAGAGTTGACATTCATGGACTATGCAGGTAATAGGCCACAATTCAGTCTCATGGAATAATTGCTGATTTGACGGTCATTCCAGCAATATCCCATGGTTCTGTATATACGGACACTTATTACCAAAGGCATCAAGTTGCCTCGTCCAGTAACTATCTTAGTCTGTACGAATACTGATACATATATCATAGTCATAAAGTAAGAACAAGGACTTCCCTATGCTCCCTACCTGATTAAACTGCTGCTAATATTTCAGCAACTCATTTTTCAGGTAGAGTTCCATGTCAGTTCACTTTCCAACATAGCCATTCCTCTCCCAGCACCTGCCAAGCTACACAAGTAGCTTAATATGTTATCAATGCTTCTTCACTGCCCTTGTGACTGACCACCACTAGGGGACTGTTACACAAACCTGCTATCATCCTCACTGTGATTTTATCAGTGTTTTGAATACGAGTTTTCCTGACATACATCAGTACTTTATCTAACTAAGCTATGCATTTTTTAACCCTGTCTTTAAATAACTTTTCCAATGGCATTCTGGTGAAATGAGACATCCAAGACACATTACTTAGCAGAGCTGCTTTTAAATACATCTATTAGCTACTGCAGAAAATAAATATAGGTAGTTAATGAGGTCTATCAATTAGGTATCTATATTTGGGAGGAAGATTTGTTTCTCTCAACATATAATAGAAGAAAAGTACCAAAACACAATAAAATGCTAAAAGGAATGTCTAGTGAGTTAGATCATCAAGCAATGGAACTGAAGAGCTGTGCTAAGGCAGTTCTATCCCAAGTGCCTCCACACGATGTCAGGAAGGGAATCTGGTCTTCAGCCCTGAGCCACGACCCCCAAAACCGTAACTCCATATGAATACTGGTAAAAGCTGTCAAAACAAAGCAGAAGATAATCAATGTGAAAATGATTACAAAATTTGTTGTAATGTCACTTGATAGTTTTAATTTATATTTATGTTGATATAAAATTAAAAGTTGGTATATGAAATATAACTAAAGCCAGTTAGAATCTATGAATGGCACACACTCAACAATGAACACTTGGAACAGATCCAACCGATGTGTGTCAGATGACGGGGTCAACATCCTGAAAGGCTAAACTCTGGTCTAATATTTAGTTCATCCTGGCTTGTAGTTGGCTATGCAGAGGCCAGTCCCTCTTCTTCCCTATGAACATGACTAACCAACAACATAGTACAAACATATAGTTGCCTAAGATATTTTTAGAAATAATAATAATGCAGTAACATGGATATAGTTTATAAATATATGTAGGTGTATGTATGCAAGAATGAATGTATTTGACACTTGAGGTAATAATATAAAGAACATTAACAATATTACAGCCAGGAAACCTATTTTTACAGATTAAGATTTAGGCTATATACATGGGAGTCCCTTACTCAATGAATTCTGAAGAATAAAAAAAATAGAAAGATAAGGGTAAGAATTGATGTGGAAGAAAAAGAATTAAAGAAAAGAAGCCAGAGATCATGACAAGAGAGAACACATTGCCAAGGTTCAGTTACGAAGACATAACCTTCCTCAATAAGATCAGACTACTACTGCAGCTACTACTACAAACTTAAAACTGGCTCCCTCTTAGATCCCCAAGGACTGCAGCTACAACGAAAATAAGGTTCAATACAAAAAAAGTTGGAAAAAATATTAACCTAATAGCAAACAGCAAGATCCCTTGAGAGAGCTATGCTTGGTTTTATAAATGGTGGAATAATGACCTTGACAGCTGTGTGGAGTTACAATTAATGGCCAATCATGCCTGACTGCGTGGAATTAATGAAAAAACATACACTTAATAATCCGGTGGGCTATAAATGAGATAGGAGACTCGAGTGTCATGAAGAATTCTTGACACTGAAATGAACAAAGTCAAAAGTAACATCAATGTATATGTGACCAGAAGGCCCTTATGCTTATTGTGAGGATGGTTTGGGGGAGAGGGGAGAGAGCCCTTCACTTCACCTGTTGAATCTGAAAGCAACATTTGGGCTGTAACCCCCCCTCCCCCAGTGAAAGTGCCTGTTGTATAACTGCCACATTGACCGGTTGGGGGGCACTGTCCTCTTATAAAATCAAATGCCACTCAATTCTGCTTTCACTTCTTTTTCTTTCTTGCCAGGCTTCTTTTTTTTTTTGTTTTTTTTTGCTTTGAGTTTACTTTCTTTTTACCACTGAGCTGCTCCTTACTTTAAAAAATCGCCATAGTCTATAGTGCGACAACCAGTGCCTTGCTGTCAACGTGTAAGGGTCATTATCAACAAGGCATGGCCCCCGTGATGGGTACGATTGGGAAAAACAGGTTCGAGGGGCTGGGGCCGTCCACTTATCTCGCGCAGATAACAGATGCTAGGCGGACCCGAGGCTTAAATGAAAAAAAAGTGCCGTAAATCAATGGGTGGCGCGACGAGCAGCCTTCATGTGTGCCGTGCCAAGCGGCCGCCAACCAGTTGCTTGTGGGGCAAGGAACTTGCAAGGCAGGGAAGGCATGCGGCACACAGTAGCAGGCAGGCTATTTTGAGCCGCCTCCACACACCCGCGGCCCCTGCACCGCCCCCCGCACCGCCACACGCTGCGAATGTTACTTACATTCAGGATGTTGAGGAGCTTGAGCATGGTGGTGAAGTTCAGTGCCCCGTGACGCAACACAACCCTCCCGCCACACGGCCAGCAGACGACTGAGCCTGAGGAGTGAGGGGGAGGGCGGCAGGGCGCGAGGGAAAGTTCGTTTGCTGCTCACTCTGCTGCCCGCGAGCGCACGGCGCCTGCAGCTGTGGAGCTGCCTGCCATTAACCACAACCTTAAAAAACGACGAATATCATTAAATAAAAGGTGTCGTAACTACTGAAGTGTGGGGCCTAGCCTGGGAGACCCCTCTTCATTTACGAAGCGTAAGAGACCCCAATTAATTTAAAGTTTTCCAACCTTCGATCTAATTAAGACATTATATATATATATATATATATATATATATATATATATATATATATATATATATATATATATATATATATATATATATATATATGGACACTGTAATTAAAATACAGGCCCGACATAACCTATCAGTTACCATGGGGATGGAAAGGGGCTCTTTCCGACACCCTCAGCCCATGCTTTGCCTCTGCTCGAGTACGTTCCGCTTTATGATACTTGTGGTATCGGGACTAATGATCGAGACGTTTAATTGGTGCCGCACATGGGTACTGCGCATATTTTAGTCTTACACATTCTTTAAAATGCAATATGGACTTAAACAAGAGTAGATATATTTATAAAGTGATGAAAATACTATACAAACTAGAATAATTTTCACAGTTAAATCAAATTTGTAAATCAATGATTTAAATATACCAGACATTAAGTCTTGTGGTCAATGACATCTCTGCTGTCTGACACTTAGGCTCTTAATTATTGAGTGGTTAATACTACTACACTACACAGTGGTTATTGAGTCAGGACATGTCCAAAACATGATAGGATCAGGCAGTGCCACATTCCTATACGCTCACTATGCCCAATGCGTAGGGCCATCTGCTGATCACTGGGGGTGCCTTAGGGTGGATATAAAAAAATGTGCTGCAACCTTTTTTGTCACTTAATTTGCAGTTATACTTGGCAATTATCACTCCTATTTTTGCATTTCTGAATAATAATTATTAGGGGGCTCCCGTGGTCCCGTGGTAGAGTCTGCCTTAATTGCGCTTCAGCGGGTTGCTGGGGCGTGGGTTCGAGACCTATCAGTTACCATGGGGATGGAAAGGGGCTCTTTCCGACACCCTCAGCCCCGTTGTTGGGCCTGAGAAAGGATAAAACCAGCACTGTGATTAGGTTAGAGGCTAGAGAGAGTTGTGGTGCAACACTGGCCAGTGGCTGGTTGGCTGCATCAGGGTCAGTCCTGGACAAGTTGAAGCATCTTGTAACCAGGTTAGATAAGCTGTAAAATGATGGAAGAATACTCCAACATATGCTTTAAACTAATGTATAAAATATAAAGATGTGCATACGTGAATAGCCATATTCCACCTTCCCAGACATCCATATGACCTTTCTGAGTCATAAAAAAAAACAAGAAAATTATACAAATATGAAAAGGGTTACTGGCGCCGGGGATCGAAACTATGAACAGTCAGATGGCAAGCCACTCCTCTAACCAGCCAGTCAAAGAGGTACCCCACTCACTAAGTGGGTTTGAGGGTCTTTCTCTCGATTTACGAGAGTATTGTGTCCTTGAAGAGGTCGCGTAAATCAAAAACAATGTAAATCAAACAAGAGGTAGGTTTGTACCTTTATTGCCTACTGTATCACTCTGACTCCTCTCCCTCTCGTGGTTCCTCCTCTGGCTGCCCTTCCCCTCGTGGTAGCACAGCAGCGAGGGTGTTGTTGTTGTTGAGTAGCGTGGCAGCGTGGGTACTGTATTGTTGTTCAAGTGGCGCGCGGGAAGAACTGAGCTCAGCTGTGTGGCCACGGCGCCATGTGAGTCCAGTTGCGTGAGACATCTGGTGGCCACTCCATAAAATATCGTGTATAAGTCCAAAAAAAACGTGTAAATTAATCATTTGAATTTTTGACCCCGCGTTATTTAAAAAAACACGTAAATCAAACGCGTATATCGAGTTACCTACATACCTTCATGTATTTATTATATTCATTAGTAAAAAAAATAATCAGATTTATATATGTAAAACTGATGAAGAAATTTTTTTTTTTTATTTAAGAAAATTACAATCTTGGCTAAAACTATCTCCTCTTTGAGGTCATTCAAATGTCAATGCATCTATGAGAAAAGCTATCTAGAGGCTCCGTCAACACATATCTGCTTACATTGCTGGGCTTCTTTATTTTATTATTTTTAAGATACCATATTTCCTGCCATATAAGACCCACTTTTTTTTCAAAAAAGATATGATTCGGAAAATCACCCAGCGTTAGGTATTCACAGTCCAAGCATGGGAATCAGAAATGTAGTGTTACAAATACAAAAGAAACTAGAGGTCTACACATTTCAGGGACTTCATTGAAAACGTTTGGAAATCAAACACTTCAAAACCACATTGCAATTTCCCATCAAAACTACATACTGAGAATTACTAGTTTACAGGACCATAGATAAATTTATTAACTACAATATATTGATATATGTGCCTCCACATCCTGTTTGATATGTTAAACATGAAACCACTTATATTTTTTCATAAACTTCATATTTGTAATGAATATCACCTTCCTCCTGCACTCCACTGGCAACAGAGGGATCCCTGAAAATATGAATGTATCAAACTATGCATCCTAAATAAAGAAATCAATGATACTCAGCTAATAATTGATTCAATATTGATATCAAAAATATCTAATTCACCTTTTTATACTAATAAATACGTACAACAGTATCAGTGACATTTCCAGTGTATACAGTGATTAAAATTTAATGTCAAAATGCAGTGTTTTATTTAAGGAGAAAGTCTGCCATGGATTAAAATTGCATCTATGGTCATGAATAATTTATATGTTGTATATATTAGTACCACATTACACTCAATCTTCTGCATCCACATTACACTCAATCTTCTGTATCCACTTTACACTCAATCTTCTGCATCCACATTACACTCAATCTTCTACATCCACATTACACTCAATCTTCTACATCCACATTACACTCAATCTTCTACATCCACATTACACTCAATCTTCTACATCCACATTACACTCAATCTTCTACATCCACATTACACTCAATCTTCTACATCCACATTACACTCAATCTTCTGCATTCACATTACACTCAATCTTCTACATCCACATTACACTCAATCTTCTACATCCACATTACACTCAACCTTCTACATCCACATTACACTCAACCTTCTACATCCACATTACACTCAACCTTCTACATCCACATTACACTCAATCTTCTACATCCACATTACACTCAATCTTCTACATCCACAGTACACTCAATCTTCTTTATCCACATTACACTTAATCTTCTTTATCCACATTACACTCAATCTTCTGCATCCACATTACACTTAATCTTCTTTATCCACATTACACTCAATCTTCTGCATCCACATTACACTCAATCTTCTGCATCCACATTACACTCAATCTTCTGCATCCACATTACACTCAATCTTCTGCATCCACATTACACTCAATCTTCTGCATCCACATTACACTCAGTCTTCTGTATCCACTTTACATACATTTACTTTATCGCATTGCAAACATACTTCCACCTATCATTACATTTATTTGCAATTAAAGATACAACCAATGAACTGAATTTACTTACTCAACAAGTCTGAATTCACTCATGTTGAATGAGGGGAAGAAAACATCACACTCAAAATCCTTCATGACCTTTGTTAAGTATATGCGATGAAGGTGCTCCGACTCAAGAGCCATCTGGAACAAAACATCGTCAAAATTAAAACAATAGTAATAGAAAGGGTGTATCCTGTAGCTTCAGTATTAAAAGTATACAGAAGAAACGATGCTGGATGATGTAAAGGTGAATTCCTATGAGAGTTTGACTGCTGTTACCTTGTAGAGGGAGTGACCTCCTATGACCCACACAGTCTCCACTTCTGGGCTCTCAGTGTTGACCTTCTTCAAAGCATCTTCAAAATTTTTACAGACAACAGGTTTGCCATCTTGCTGCTCTCTAAAGAAAAAAAGGAAAGAATTAGAGCTGAAATAGTATATATTTATACTAGCATTAAACTGTCCCATATTTATTTTTATTGTCTAGTCCAAGTAAGTATTTCTTGGCACATTTATTACTGCTACAGTCAGTGAGATATATATCCCAATTCCAGAGGTAGTTTTCACTAGCCATTCACACCTAGTACTCTTTGACTCTTGAACTGTGCAAAGGAAAGAATGCTAATGCATTTAAGTTAAAATATAATTCTTTTTCACTGTAGCAATACCATAATTATACATTAGGGGAGGCGGTGTCTGAGTGGTTAGCATGCTGGTGCTGGTACAGGAGGACTTTGGTTCGCATCCCGCCCGCCGCCACAAGCTGTGATTTTTCAGTCACTGTCGAGTGGCCTAAGACTACCCACGTGCTGTCCTGAAGACCACCTATCAACACGAACTCTAGATTCTCTCTCTAAAAGAGAGGATCAAAGATGAGCTCTGGGGGGCAGAATGAGCCAAGCAAGATGGTGCCATTATAAACACATGCCTGCACCATAACAGGCTGGGGCCGACCATCAGGCCCCACCAAGAAAAGCTTGCCAGCACTAAAGGCCAAAACATTAAAAACAAAAAATATGTATATAATTAATCATCACTCTGTATTGCCTTCTTATAATAATTGAAATCTGACCAAATGTCACTTCATATTCTCATAATGATACTTTATTGCATAATCCTCTCAGTTTGCCCTCTACTGTATTTCCTTTATCTGATTCTCTGACTTAGGTGTGCCAGGGTTGCAGACTTTGGAACTTATAGTATATATATATATATATATATATATATATATATATATATATATATATATATATATATATATATATATATATATATATATATATATATATATATATATATATATATATATATATATATATATATATATATATATATATATATATATATATATATATATATATATATATATATATATATATATATATATATATATATATATATATATATATATATATATATATATATATATATATATATATATATATATATATATATATATATATATATATATATAATTCAAAATTATTTTCTTATAAGAGTAGATATAGCAACACAAGTGTGTTCATAAAAGCAAAGTAAAGTTAGTATGTGTCAATATACCAAAATATTTTGTCAAAATTATATTACTGCAATCTGTAGCAAGTATAAACATGGTGTTTCTCAAGCCTGTTAAAGTCTTCTGAGATCATTGGTTGTGGGACTATGTGAAGAAATCTTCTGGCATTCATGATCTTACTTCATTTGTGAGGAAAGCACAACATTAAGGCGTCCAGGAAGAGGTCTAAACTTGGAAGGAATAGATTCCCAGGTCTTGCGTCCCATCAGTACCACATTTTGTTTTGTTGGGGAATCCAGTCTTTTGGTCATTCGGGTAAAGTGTTTCATTTCCTCTCTGAAAAATAAAATATTTTGTGAAGAGTTTTAAAGAAAACTGACAAACTATATCATGGCACTGAACTTAGTTTGAATAATACTGAACCAGGCACAAAACATACAGAAAGGGATTTAAGAATGTATGTGGAATTATATTAGTAAAAAGGGAGAGGTAGAATTCCAGCTCATCTTTAACATGATCCCTGCACTGCAATGTTGACCCTGCTCAGCAGTGGATCTGATACATAGCATCTTGGTTCAAACCTGGGGCAGGGCAACTGGCTTGCACCCCACCTAGCTGTTCTTCCTCTGTAAGCTGGTTGATGAGGTGCTCATCAAAGTTCAGGGTAGGTAAGCTGTGGTAACCCAAAAGTCCATATCCATTGATGCCTCAAAGGTCAAGAAAACTCAAGGGTGTCTAAGCAATACATCCCTGGCTTCACGTTCATTGGCATATGGTGCTGTCGGGAAAACCTTGACTGTCCAGGGCCTCTACAATGACTCTTGATTAACAATATTGATGCTGCTTATGTTTAAAGCCTCAGAGCTCATTATGGTATTACGCAAAAAAATTGCTGTTTGGGATGAGAAGTGTTACCCTGAGCTTTTTGTTCTGACTTCAAAACCTTTTCCATTCCTACTTACAGTATGTTGTCAAATATCTTGCTCCATCATGCTCATCCCAGGTTTGTACACAAATTTATGCATATTCAGCCATTATAAATCATCCCTGTGTGGCTTCACTGCCAACTTTGCACTTATCTATGACAATGCAACCTTACCATCACAATACACCTCTTCAAACACTTTGGCATCCCTATTCCACACCTCTTGCACCTCCTCCTCCCTCAACCTCTTCATCCAGTGCTCCCCTTATATTCTCGTTACAAAGTTACCCATTTCCTCCAACAAGGGGTCACATTAAGGGTCGTATCATAAAACATTTCACCGCCCAAGAACACCTATTTGACAAGGCTTTCATAGGAGTTGTGGGCATTTCCAAGAGTAGTTTTATGACTCTGTGGTAGTTTGACCCTTCTTCTGTACCATGAACCTAAAGAAACGCTTATTAGAACCCGACTGACCCCCTCTTTGGCCTTTAGAAATAGTTGATGTGAGAAGCGAGTCTTATAATACTGACCCAAGTAAATTATGACCATTAGGAATTCTCTCCTTTATAAGCTTAATAAAATAGTTACATGTATCACAGTGGGTGTATATGTCCAATTCATTTTGACCTTTAGCCTTCAGGTTAATAGGATAAAGAAAAAGACTAATCAACTTTATGTATATTAAAAAATCTTATCTTACATATGAAAACTCCAAGGAACAATTAGTTCAGCAATGTTTTAAGGTTAGCAAAAAAATTAAGTTGATAAAAATGGGATACACATCATACCACTGGAACCTGTCATACAAAAGGAACCCCAATTTCTCTGTAAAACAAAAAGCTTCTCAGGTTTTAAATATTTGTTTACAATATATATAATGAAAATAAAACAGGTGGAATGTTAGGTACTTACATAAGTGATTACATTTTTGTAGCTGCAAACACAAGGATATTATCACTGCAAAATGAACTATATCAACATCAAAACATCAAAAGCTGGCAAAAATAAAGCATAACCACACACACATGTACACACACTAACAATCTCTCCCTCTCTCTCTCTCTCTGCATGTGCGCATTTACCTAGTCGTATTTAGTGTGTGTGTGTATTTACTTAGTTTTACCTAGTTGTAATTTTACAGGGCCTGGGCTTACGCTCGTGTGGTCCCGTCTCCCGTCTGTGTGTGTGTGTGTGTGTAATTCACCACGGCCTGATCACGAGTTGAACTCGATTTCGCCAGCAGGTACCCTCCTGACACGAGCAAGTGCATGCATGCTCATTATCATTGATCTCTAGGTACTGCCAGGACCTCACACACCACACACCCCATCCCCCTTGCACAAGGGGGGACAGTAACCACTCCTAGTCAACGGAAAGAATCCGGCCTGAGCGGGGCTTGAACCGCCACCTGTTTGGCCGTGAAGCCTTGCAGCGCGGCGCTCTAGGCGACTGAGCTACCGGAGCGATGTGTGTGTGTGTGTGTGTGTGTGTGTGTGTGTGTGTGTAAGTAAATAAATATACAAATAGAGAGCAACTTCATTGAAGGTGATGGCTAATTTTGCATTTAATTTTTTTAAGGTATTTTTCTTTATACCTTAAGTCTTAATCTCTTTAGTTGTCAGGTTTATGACTTCACTATAGTTAGCAATATTTGTTGTGTATCACGATTTTGGGTCCTGGGTTCTTCATCAGTAGCCTTGTGCGTGAGCGGTATTTCTTCACCGGGTCTTGAGGTAGGAATGATGCACCGTCTACACAGGCTCCTATTTAAGCTGGGGCCTGGCAGCCTCCCACAAGTAAAAACACTGTTGACTGGCTGCTAGTTCCCAATCACCCTAGCTGCTTGCTCTGTTTGTCTACACTGCTGGTTGGTTGCAGCCTCCTATTCCTCTTCTTGGCTTGGGAGAGTTTGCACATCGTTGGCTGGATATTGTCATACATTTTTACACGCATCAGTCACTGCTGTGCCCTTTTGTAACATGTTTTCTGTTATGGCTGATGCTTTGACTTTATTTTTAAAGATTGTGAATAATAATTAGCATCCTCTTCATGAAGTGTTACCAACTCAATTTCAGCCTATATGCCATACATGTCAAAGTTTACGATTGAAAGTCTACTCCAACCATTATTTTGTGCAACTAACGCCAAGTTGTACCCCACATTTGGTGATATTAGGTGCGTCTATTGAGCTAGTCATCACCTTCAATGATATGAGAGAATCTCCTGCCCATATATACTCTCTCTCTCTCTCTCTCTCTCTCTCTCTCTCTCTCTCTCTCTCTCTCTCTCTCTCTCTCATAGCTTTTTTTTAACTTTCACACACATAGCTAAAGTTTGAGTTATTTACACATATCAAATATTATGCACTGCAAAATTTACTTCCCCTGAGTCAGGTACAGTGGTGAGTTTTCTTCAGCAAACTTACATGTGACAAAATTATTTCTTGTTTGGGAAAGCCAGTAACCAGATTAGAATAAGGAGGACAATTCAGTCATTTTATTAATCATGTACTAGGCTGAAATATTACCGTGAACTGCTGCAACAAAATAAAACTTTATTTAAAGTTGAAACTGCAATTTCTTCTGAAAATATATACTGCCAGGGACACTGTAATACATGTACTGTCCCACCAGTAACAGTACTGTGCTATTAAGAAAACATCTGTATTACATGTATGCAGATTTCACAATAGACTAATTAATCTTCAGGTAATAAGTAGAAAAATCAGTTACAATGAAAACTTTTATAAGGCAAGACAAATACTGATGCAATAATACATGCTGCACAAAACTGACGCATGGAATCTCTAATAAATAATGGACTGAGACTATCCTCCTTAAACTCTTCCACCCCATAGTACCTTTGGAGCAGACAGTTTCAACTTAAAATATTTTCCAAAGTATCCAGGACATACTTGGTAGTTTTAGGGATATTTTCCCAATAATCCAGGAAGTATGTACTATGTCCTGGGGTCCAAGGGGCTCAACACACCAGACACCACTTTAATGTACCTTCTATATAACCAGTGTAATTTAATGGAGATCTTGAAAGTGATTGAACTTATAGAATGAGAAATGCATGACTGCCACTTACTATTTAATCTTTTCTTGGGGAAGTTGGTTTGTCACTATTTAGCCAAACATCCACTACATGCAATTTGCAGAAAACACACCCATCTGAATACCTGTTTATCAAACTCAGCTATGAGAATCAAATCTGACAGCAGCAGAAAAAAAAGGTGTAAAAATTGCCACAAGCACACTAAATTCAAATAACTTTAAGTTCAACATTCATATACCGGTAGGTACTTCATGGGAAAAAAAAAAAAAAAAAAAAAAAATGTCAATCTTGAAAACTTCCTAATGCTCAGGCATTCATAAATCACACAGCAAATGAGAAACAGCAATCACTGACTCAGTGACCTATTAAGTTTTGCCTTGAACAGTACAGGAGCAATATATAATATATACTTGCTGCTACTCATTGCATTTTTATACAAAAAAAAAAAAAATTCACCCTCTTATATACACTACAATATTGTATTAAAGTATCTGACTTGCACTCAACTATAAATCTAGTACACATAAATTATCCTTTTATAAAAAGGCCAAATAACTCTATAATTATTCACAAGAATGTCCTTCTCTCAATAGGTTCACTTTTCACAGAATATGTATTCAAGATGTAGAAGAATTTCAGTTTTGCCTTAATATAAATAGCAAGCACGTGCGTGTGTGTGAGTGTGCACAGTAAAGCCTCGCTTTAACATACTAATTGGGGGTAAAGGGGTGACATTATATCTGAAAATCCATTATATCCGAGGGATCCAAACTTTTGGAATACAACAAATTTTGTTATATGAGCTGAAAGTTCGATATTTCCAACCATATCCACATATAACAAAGTATGTATGTTCATTATCAGATGAAAGTTTGTACACTTATGAATATGCAATCACCATAAATACTACATCCATCCAGTGAATTTAAAACAATAATTACACATTGGACACTATGTTACGCTGACCAACATGCATGTACATGCTCGGTCAACCAACCACCAAAAATAACCACACGTTTACTGAACTTGCTCAGTATATCCCCGTACATCTGAGAAAGGCAAAAAAGTTTGTTAAAGCTGTAATTCGTTTTACCAAGGTCTGTAAAAGTGAGGGTTTACTGAGGTAGTTTCCAGGTCAACTTTTTTCTAGCTCAGCTTTAAAGAATGTGTGTACTTATTTAGTTGTGATGTACAGGAAGAGCTATGCTTCTAGGGTTGTCTTCAAATCTCATTTTATCCAAGTTTAGATTTAAATTCATGGATTTTCCTGGATATTTTTGGCTGGAACTATCTTCTTTTCAAGGTGTGTGTGTGTGTGTGCACATGGGCATGCATTTATGTATAGACTTGTATACAACTTGTGAAACTGTTCTCTTAACCCCTTGCACCCCAGGCCATACTATGTGAGTTCTTGGGAGAATATTGCACATTATGGGCTCCCAGGAGAATATCTCAGGACAAAAGAAATATATTTTAAAGAAAGAAATGCCATATTAGCAGTCTGAATTTGATGTATGCAAAAGCCTAATACCCTGATGGTGCTAGGATGGAAGGGGCTAATCTTGAATACGAGTTTCCACACATTAGAAAAATCATTATCAAGTATAAGTCTTCATTAATACCAGTAAGTAAAAGCTAATAATAAGTGTAATGGTTGTGTAGCTAACATGTCCATTTTCAGGAAAATACATATGAAACACTAAACTTTCAAATAATCAGACCAGTATATATATATATATATATATATATATATATATATATATATATATATATATATATATATATATATACTATATATATATATTATACACATACATGATATGATATTATATTATATCCGAGATCAGTGGAAATATCTTAATATAAAATGCATGATCACAGTACTGATGAATAATTATTCTAAAAGCTTCAGCAAGCTTCTGGAGGACTAATTACACCAAAGAGAACATCTGCTTTTTTGTTCATGAAATAAACGAGTACAAAAGAAAGTAACAGTGAAACAACTCCGCCACTCACCAAGGCAACCTCCTCCATCACCGAGGGCCGAAGGAATATTCTCAATTCTGTCAATTGCCATCCACTTTCAGTCCATGTGGAAAACTCTCCAGATTGCCAGTCATAATCATCAATCAAGAAAGCAGGGCTCATGGCTTCAGTTTTTCTTACAGTTGACTGGTAGCAAGTGCCATTACCTACTGATGGAAAGTAATAAAACTGATTCACTTGGTAAAGACTGTCTGTTGTACAAGAACTTCTATTGTAGTCTTCCTTCTTTTCACCCAAAAGACTGGCAAATATAGAACGGGTGACTGATGTCCGCCCACTCTCTCCCTGCCTGACACTCACGTACATCTTGGCCGGCTTGTCGTTGAAGAAGCCCCTCAGCATCAGATCTTCACCACCGTACTCTTGGAACATCTGACAACTCACATTTTTCATGTAGCAGTACAGAAGCTGGTCTGCAAGAGTCTCGTTGACAGCTATCAGGGACGACGGTTGAGAGTTGGTGAGGAGCGAGTAAACTGCTGTTGCAACCACACTTGCAACACGGGACACTTGCAGGTGATACGTGTCCTCTGTTTGACTTGCATTCTCAGAGCTGGTGCTATAATTAACATTACGATAATTATCAAAAATACTCTCATAGAACTCATTCACGAATGCCTCCTTGTGGTCAGTAATAACAACACCGGAGATGTTCACTTTCTTCAAGAAACTCTGAAGGGAAGCTGGTGGGAGTGGTGCATCACCAGCCGTCTCCATTTTCACAAAGTCAGACCCACCCGCAGCTCGCTGAAGAGATTCCATCACCACATTTGTCCCACTTAGGATATCTGGATCAACATTAGATACTGGATCAGTGTGTAGGAACAGGTTACTTACATCCCCTGTCACTCCCAGGCCAACCTGAGATAGTTCAATGATGGAATTTATATGAGTGAAGTTAAGCTGAGCTATCTGGTCTGACATATCCTTCTGTGGCTCGAAAGGAAACTGTCCTTTCTCCATGTCCCACACCATCCGAGAAGACCCTATATAGCCCCAGGTCTCGCCTTGAAATATGACAAACAGCACGTTTTTTTCAGTTTCTGACTTCATAATCTCATCCTTCAGTTTGTTTATTGCCTCTGCCACAATCATCAGCGTCACCAAACCTGAGATGGCAGAGTTTGCCCCTGGGGAGATGTTGTCGAACATGGAGGCGGCATCCATTCTTGTGGCAACAATGATGACGGACTTCTCAGGAATAACTTCTGTGCTGTTCATGGGCTTGAGGCTGCCCCAGATGTTGTAGTCCTGGAGTGGGTCACAAAAGTTGACAGACTGAAACCTGGAGTTGATGGCTCTGCGTCGCATACACACCTCGGAGTTGGTCGTGCCGAACATGTTGGACTTGAGCTCGGAGTAACACAGGGGCCACGACCTCGCCTCTCCATCCACTGGCTCATTGAAGCCTTTGTAACAATCTATGACATTATTGATGGAGGTTTGATCGTCAACCAGAAAAATCGGGAAGTTCCAATTCATGTAGAGGAGAGACGTGCCATCTGCGTTCCAGGGTTTCTTGTGGCAATACCCGGCATAGTCTGGATTGCCGGACGCACTGTACATGCCCAGCTCTTCATTAGGACACTTCTTCTCCCCGGAAAAACCGTTGGTGAGGGTGGCGGGATCAAAATCTTCCTCCACCATCAGGATCACCCCGGACACCTTCCCGGAGTCCTGTGCCTGCTGCAGGACCTCCACCGTCATGAGCTCCGGGTAGAGGGCCAGCACGTAGGGGGCGTGAGGGCCCTGCTGCAGCACCCACGTCAGGTTCTCGGGCTCGGACACGACATGGACCGCCCCCAGGTTGCCGTAGAACTTTGAGGTGCAGCCGATCTCATGTGTGCCGTTGAACCTCTTGAAGCACGCCATGTCACCCTGGATGTCCTGGTATATCTTGTTCTTGACCCTGTCCCCGTGGGTGCCGGCTGTGAGGGCCAGGACCAGCCATAATAGCGCGGAGAGCCTCAGCGGGATGACACACATCACCGCCATCTTTGTTTACCTTCTTCTTCTTCTTTTGACCTCTTCCTCCTCCTCCTTTTTTTCTACCGCTTTCTTTTCCTTCTTTTGACCTCCTCCTCCTTTCTTTTACCTCGTTCTTCTCCTTTTTTTACCTTCTTTTCCTTCTTTCGACCTCCGATCCCTTCTTTTACCTCCTTTTTTTATCTTTTTCATCTTTTTTTTTAATCTTTTTTATTGTTTTTTCTTCTCCCTCTGACCTGACGTCCTTACTCTTTTAACTTCCTTCTTTTTCTACTGACCTTCATCTTTTGACATACTCACACGCAAATACAAAAAAAAAAAAAAAAAAAAAAATTACGCATACATACAATCACTATATACGGCAATCTAATATGCATGTATAGATAGTCCCAATATGGCAGCCCTGAAAGAGCTTATCATAGTATTTGTCAGACATCATTATTATCAGCATACCTCAGCTTCCATGGCAGCTCCCCGCCCTTCCCGATGCCATGGTTCTCGGCAGCAGCCACTATGATGTTCAGACGAGGCCCCATATGGCTGGCTGGTGGTATCCTAGGTCACTTTGGGGTCAGCTGGCAGCTCGTGTGTCTCCTTCTTGAAATTTTGGAGTAAACTTTGACCTTGGCCCTGGTCTTGGTTGTGAGGCTTAAAATGTGTCCCTCCAGCCTTTTCTTTCTTTCTTTCTTGACTTTCCACCTTCATTTTTTGGCCTCTTTAATTTCGATCTCCTTCCTTCTTTTGGCTTACCCTTTATCCTTCGTTCGAACTGAATTTCTTCTCCTTTTGACTTCCTTTTTCTCTTTCTGACTTTCATCTTTCTTTTGCTGCCTTTTCTCTTTTTGACCTCCCGTAATTCCTTTTTTTTTACTTCCTTTTTCTCTTTCTGACTTTCATCTTTCTTTTGCTGCCTTTTCTCTTTTTGACCTCCCGTAATTCCTTTTTTTTACTTCCTTTTTCTCTTTCTGACTTTCTTTTCCTGCCTTTTCTCTTTTTGACCTTTAATTCCTTTTTTTTTACTTCCTTTTTCTCTTTCTGACTTTCTTTTCTTGCCTTTTCTCTTTTTGACCTCCTTTAATTCCTTTTTTTTTACTTCCTTTTTCTCTTTCTTTCTTTTCCTTTCTTTTGCTGCCTTTTTCTCTTTTTGACCTCCTTTAATTCCTTTTTTTTTACTTCCTTTTTCTCTTTCTGACTTTCTTTTCCTGCCTTTTCTCTTTTTGACCTCCTTTAATTCCTTTTTTTTACTTCCTTTTTCTCTTTCTGACTTTCTTTTGCTGCCTTTTCTCTTTTTGACCTCCTTTAATTCCTTTTTTTTTACTTCCTTTTTCTCTTTCTGACTTTCTTTTCCTGCCTTTTCTCTTTTTGACCTCCTTTAATTCCTTTTTTTTTTACTTCCTTTTTCTCTTTCTGACTTTCTTTTCCTGCCTTTTCTCTTTTTGACCTCCTTTAATTCCTTTTTTTTACTTCCTTTTTCTCTTTCTGACTTTCTTTTCCTTTCTTTTGCTACCTTTTTCTCCTTTTGACCTGTAATTCATCCTTTTGGCTTCCTTTTTCTCTTTCTGATCGACTTTCTTCTTTCTTTTGCAACCTTTTTCTCCTTTTGTCCTCCTTTAATTCCTCCTTTTGACTTCCTTTTTCTCTTTCTGACAATAACTATCAATCAATCAATCTTTTCTTTTGCTGCGTTTTCTCCTTTTGACCTCAATTCAATTCTTTCTGACTTTCTTCTTCCAGAGGAGGCGATGGGCTTTTGTAAACCTTCTCCCTTGTTGTTTACCTGCAACAATAAACTATCAATCAATCAATCAACATTATTCCCTATCTTCAAGATTAAAAAAAAAGTCCTTGTTGGTGTGTAAACAGCCATCAGTGTTGATAAGTGCATGATCAAGAGGTGCAGGTTATCATCTGGCTTTGTTCACTCCCGCACAGTCACACTGACAGGCGGCCAACAAGTCTTGTGGGCCTACGCTGGCAATCCTGCAGTGGGTGCGGTGCCCTCCCACTCAGGCCCCAAGGAGGCTGCTAGATCGCCGCGCCGCAGCCAAGATGGCCCTCGCCGAGGTAAACATCCCGCCGTTCCCTCTGCCCCTGCCACTCTCCACGACCACACGCCCCATCTCCCGCTCCTCATGGGACGACACGCTCGCCCATAGTCTGCGCATCACCTCCATGGGCCAGCAGCACCGCACCAGGTCCTCCCCACAGGCGTGGGTGAGGAAAACGTCCCGCGTCGTAGACGTGGCCCTGACGCGCCTCCGCCTGGGCCACAGGGCCACACATGACTCATCGCTCACCTCCACTGCCTGGCCCTGCTGACCCCCAATGCCGGTGCGGGACCTTCGAGGAGACCATTGAGGGGCACCTCATGCTGCACTGCCCCCGCTTCCACTCCTACCGAGTGCTGCCACGACACCAACTCTGCTCCCTGGACGTGACCATCTCCAACCTGCCCAGTGAGTAAACTGCGTCTTCAAGAAGACGGCAGACGGGGCAGCTGACGCGCCTGTGAAACCCACACAGGACGTCACCGGGGCTCATATGAGCGACAAAAAATTAAAAAAACAGGATTGCTACAAAATACTATTGGTTTGGAGTGTCAAAGGACATTGCCGAATATGTAAGAAAACGACATTCAAGCAACAGGTGTTTTGCTGCTTCGTTTGTAGATATATTACTTTAAACTTAATATATATACAAAAGTGAAGATTCAGTCTGTGTGGGTTCCACCAAGAGATGACCGTGGTGTAACGGTTACCATGTCCGCCTGGCAAGCGGAAGGTCCTGGGTTCGATCCCCGGGCGGTGCCTGCCTTTTCTGGTGAACCCCCTACCACTCCAACACAGTCCTTAACCTGGTAGCGGCAACAGGCCAGATTTGTGGCTTTACCATGTAGCAGCGACGGGCCAAATTTGCGCCACGATTTAAACCCCCCAAAATAGATGATTCATAAACTGATCACAAATGCTTTGATATATATTATGAAATGATTAGTGTGAGTGATGATTTTTTCTCATTTTTCTTGCTTAGAGGGACCATCAAGAAACATGATCTCCACTGCTACCGGGTTAAGAAGAATAAGCAGATTTCACACTCAGAATATACAGCTTCCTTAACTGTGTGTAAGATACATAACATAATAATGAAATACATATTGCACTACCTATTTGTCATTAGTAATGCAGCTAATGCTAACATTCACTGATACAGTATATATTAATTTTGTCAGCTTACTGTTAAGGGGAGGTGATGGCAAAAAAAATTATATTTTCAACTCAAACATCGAAATTGGGGTTTTAACAGTTTTGGTACCCTTGAAATGTTCCCAGTTTTCTGTGAAAACAGCACATTGATATCTCAATTCCTTCTATCTTTAATTTGGCTTTGTTTGCGTTCATTTATAAAGCCCTGCCACACGCCACACCACATCTTTTGTTGTTGCGCATGACTCTGAAGGATTTTGTAGCATTATTTTCTTTATTTTTTTTTTCTTTCATCTGTTAGTGTTTTATAATATGGACTACCATATATCAGTATCAAGCAGCTCTGGGTGGTGAATGAGGCATGGCAGTGAGTGACATACTTTGTGTCTCCTCAGACACTGAGAGGAGGGAGCATTGACACTTTCAACTGCTGAACACCTTTCTCTCTTGTTTTACTTTCCTCCTGTTCCTGAGAAGTCATTGGTCGTCAATCGAAGTTAAAAACAAGGCAGAAAGAATGGTGATGAATAACAAGAGGTAATCAAGGGTAACAAGGGAGAGTTACGACAAATAGACCTACCACCCATGTTCACAACCATCGGATGCAGCTTCCTCACCACCCCCATAATAGGGGACCAAGTGCCAAATAGGCCTGAATATTATTTATAATAAACACTGGTTTCCCTTCATTTGTTATTTTTACCCCAAAATGTGTAAAATAATGCTGCATTTAGCCTTAAAAGATCATGATAGACACTCTTCAACATAAAACTGCTCATATCTCAAAACCAAAGTTATTGACATTTGGAGTGCAATTTCTCTGTTGTTTTATAAGTGTCTGTAGATATAAAGGTATCATTGGAAAGAAAGGGAAGACTTTTCATCGTGAGACATTTTTTAAAGATAAAATTAGATTCCAGCAGATTTTTTTTCCTAACAAAAAATGAAAGAAAAAATTGTCACTAAACATTCTTATTTTTCGTAAAATGAAATGCGATAACTAAAATTTGCCATGATGAAAAAAGCTATATGTATCCATCATCTCCAGACTTAATTTCAAAATAGTCGGTTGAAAAATAGTTGAGATTTAGTAAAGAATGTCAATGTCATTCTTTGGCATTTTCGGCATGTTTTATATTTTTATATTCACTAAATACTAATCGTATTTCAATGAAACTTGGGATCTTATACTTAAGGTACAAAAATGTATACGTACATATCAAAATTCATGAGAATCTGTGAAGAGTGAATGTCACCTCCTAAGTCACTCGCGTCGTCTCCCCTTAACCCGGTAGTAGCGGGGATCATGTTTCTTAATGGTCCTAAGCGAGAAAAATGAGTAAAAATCATCACTCACACAAACCATTTCATAATACATATCAAATCATTTGTAATCAGTTTATGCATCCTCTATTTGGAGGGGTTTATATCATGGCACAAATTTGGCCCGTCACTGCTACCGGGTTAAAATCAGTGACACATGTAGTAATGATACGTACTGTGATACTGTCATTTCCATTTTAATAGTTGATATTAGCAACATATCTTGATAATAATTATACGGCAGGTATAATTCTTTGCAAAATCAGGATAAAAGCATAACCCTGCCTACCCTTTGTGTTTATTATTATTTTTTTCTTTTTATTGTTAAGATATCAACTTGTCCAACAAGCCAGTCCTCTGAAGTAGTGAGGACACAAAGTTCCTACACTGAAGCAAAGCAAGATGTTTCAACCCATGCTAGTCATGGCAAAGGATCTACTTGGTAAGTGTTTTTTATATCAATCTCCTCTTCAATAAAGAGTAATGCTGAATAATGTATATAGTTAAAGCTGCCAAATTGAAAAAAACATTTGTTCATGTATGCAATGTCTGTCATAATGTAATGTGAAGATTCTAACATTTTTTATTAATACATACAGTGAATGATTATTGAAATAGATGATAATTATTACTGTCATCACTGATTGGCAAACTGTAGTGGTGTAGTGTATTCATTGTTGATTGTGTGTTCCAGTTATCCTCACATTATTGAATACCATGTTATAAATCAATTTACAGACCTTTCTTGAGAAATGGGTTAAACCTAGAATTAGTGGAATACATATACCGTATTTTGCGGCGTATAATGCGCTCCAGCGTATATCGCACACCCTAATCTTTAAGACAACAATTTTGGAAAAACAACACTCAGTGCTTAAAATGCTCAGAAAAAGGTACGATTAATCAAGACTGATGATGTACAGTTTCCCAAAATTTCTATTAACCCATAAAGGGCGGGGATGTACCGTGAAATCGGTTCTCTCCATACAGCAATGTTCTGACTATCTCCCGAAAATTGGTCACTTTCCATCATCAATTTTATGACTCTGCCTAAGCCAGTTGCTTTAAATTTATGAGCCTTTGCTTAATCCATCCTTCCTCTTCAGTCTGCCTCAAACCTGAAGTCTCTACATCATGTAGTGCTTCCATGGTGATGTGATGAAGCGCAGTAACTTTTAGCTCAGAGCAAGCCTTTGTTCACAGTGCTGCATAGGTTGTGGTGAGCGGCCCTCCCCCTCCACACACTCGACCCTGCTACAAACCCCCTTCATTACCCTCATATTCTTAACTTGATAACCCTGAAGGGTGGTGGGATGCATTCTCAAGGGCCTGAGTATCACTTCCACCATCACCGTAATAAGATTGATCTACAGAATGGCTGCCAAACTGAGGTTGCACAATAACGGGGCTCAGCCTTCCTGATAAGACAAGGGGCTGGACTTCAGTGCTGTTGATGTCACTGTGTTCACCACTTGAAGTTTGAAAAAGTTAGTTTCAGCACTCTCCCAATTGCGCTCACACAGAGAGCTCTTTTGGGAGCAAGAGTAGGCTTATCAAGAGTGGAGGTCACTAGCTGTGGACACAGAAGCTACAAAAAACTCTCCTCCTACCATTGTTACAGCAACACAAACACTGAGAATAGCATGATGTTGTGTGGCAGCCTAGAAATCAAGCTGACCCATAAATACCCACGCAAACTTCAAAATTATGGCAGATAAAGGCAGGAAAAAAAATAAATAAATAAAAAATTGTACCTTCAGCGTATACCGCGCAGGGGTAACTTTCTAGGATTTCTTAAGTGAAAAGGTGCACGCTATATGCAGCAAAATATTGTATCTCTCTCTCTCTCTCTCTCACTCTCTCTGTGTGTGTGTGTGTGTGTGTGTGTGTGTGTGTTTACTTGTTTGTAGTATACCAGGCTTCAGTTAGCTTCAGCTAGCTGGTGTGGTCCTTTCCTTAAATCTATATTAATCAAGTCATTCATGTAATTAATGCACACTTTTTGCATTGGTCACTTCCTCCTTCAGTTCATTACAAATTTCTATACATCTGTGGGAAAAGATGCTATATTTTCTTGTGTTGTCAAGGCATCTTCCCTCCTAATTTTTTCTCATGTCCCTACATAGGTATAGTTTCAACCACACAGCTATATGTAAACAAACAGACAATGGTAGTGGCTGAGGAGTAGTGAAAGAAGCGATGTGCTGCCACATTGTATATTTTATTCAGCTTTCTTTCTTCTTATTTCTTGATTATGGTGGCCTATCCAGAGAATTCTGCAATGTCTTCATCACCAGTTCGTAAAGTGGAATGGCAGAACAGCTTTGTATACTACCTCATTGACAAGATAAGAGAACACCCTGTGTTGTGGGACCGCACACATGAACACTTCGCCAAAAAGACTTTGAAAAGAAGTGAATGGTCCAAAATTGCTGCTGCTCTGCAGAAGGAATATCCTGCACTAAAAGATGTTGGCTTGACTGAGGGTAAGTTTTGGGTATATTTCTGTAGCATGTAATTATTCTGATTTTGGACCATAATCGTTTTGATAGTTGAAAACAATGCTTGCATTACATTATGCCATCATGGTGAAAAAAAGTCATCACAGTTACAGGCCTGCTACCATAGTGCTGGGCCTGGCCATTACTGCAGTAGCTAGTTCAGACAATCTGCCGACCAATTAGTACAGTAAACCCTTGATATAGTGGACTATTTAGGGGGGAACTTAATGCTGAAAGTCCATCATAAGCGGCAGAAATTTAAAAATACCTACCGATACGTATGTTTATACCACTTTTCATTCTGTGTTAGTTATGTCATGGAATTAAAATGCTAATGTTAATATAAACCGTGTCATGTGATAGAAAAATGTTTCCTGAAGACGATGACACTATCAGAGTTATGTTAAAATGGAAAAAAGGGAGATATACGTACACCATTTAATGACAAGATTTATGTGGTGAACCGCAGTCTCCCTGCCGCTGCCTCACCAGTCACCCCAACATGGCGGCCGTTATGCCGGGCGCCCTGCTGCCGAGACACAGCTACATCTTGTTATAAAAAGCTGCCGAACTCCCTTCGTTTCCACTTTATCTAAAATATGACAACACCATCGTGTTCAGGATAACTTTCCCCATCAGATGCTACCATTTTCATGAACTGTAGTTTAGCAGTTCCATGAAATAATCAGCAAAAAATAAAATGGGGTATAAACATTTATAACTCCATCTCTCACTTCACCACTCCGTAATTTCTTTAATTTTTGGTTTACAGAGCTTTGACAAACATATGTGAGATCTACAATCATTGCTGAGTATAATGGTACCAACCAAAACGACTGATCTTGCACATGAGATGAGTTAGAGCAAAAAATACAGAGGTGTGTTGCATCAAAGAGTGTGTCAGTGATAAGTGAATGAGAGGAGCAGCAGTCAATCACAGAGCAGCTTACAAATCTCACTAGGCTCCAGGTGCAAGCTTCAACTGAACGCACTATAGTAATATATCACTTGTATGCGTAATAAAAAAAGGACATTGTACATATATGAAATAGATAATAGTTATTATCATCCTAGTCTGGCCCAGGGAACATGCATACAAGAAAGAGACAACAGTTATAATCAGCCTAGTCTAGCCTAGGAAACATACATAATATGAAAGAGACTAGTCTAGCCTAGGTTTTGTAAAATGAGAGGGAAGGAGAGTGAGAGAAAGAAAATTAGACATGTACACATGCATTATACATAAATACCTGTGCACATGTATTTTTTGATAAAATGGCCCTTTCAATACAGTTAAATGCCCAGTTCAAAACCCTCGATCCCCCTGTGGTTCATATTTCATCACATTGGACTGCTCCAGCATTAAACAAGCCCAAAGAGTATCACGCTGCTAATAAGGGGGGCTTCGCCCCCTTAATTAGCATTTTTTTATCCGTAAATTTTATTATGTGATTTTGATCAAAGTAACAGGTTTCTGGGCATGAGTAGATGCAGCACTACAAGCAAAGCCAAGACTATGTTGAAAAATGTAAGTGATAACTGTTTGGTCTTACGCACAGGCCTCCTATATGATATCCGATGAGTTTAAGGAAAGCATCTTGAATGGCATTTCCATCAGAAATGAGTAGCTATTGTGATAACTTCCCACCCCTAACCTAACACAATTATTTTTTACTTACACAGACACTCATGGCTTATGACTTATGGATACTTTTCTTTGGGTTTCAGATGATGTGCAGCAAAAGTTTGCCAAACTAAAGACAACATTTCAGAGAGAGGTAAAGAAAATCCACTGTACCAAGAGTGGATCTGGTGAATATTATGAGCCAAAATGGAAATTCTTCAACTCCCTTTCATTTATGCTTCCCCGTGAGTTGCAGTACCTAACTACATCATCTTATTCATCACCACTATCCTGTCAGGTAAGAAATTGTATGTATACAGTAGAGCCCCATTTAGCGTGAGAATTAGGTGGATGAACGCGGTCACGCTAACTGAATTCGCGCTAATTGAATAAAGTAACCAATATAAAAAAAATTATTTGGTGCACACGTGGGTCTGACTTTTAGGTTTGATAATTACTCAAAATAATCACTCACATTAAAAAAAAAAAGCCTACGATTGGCTGAGCTCTGAAAACACACTTGTGATTCGCTGGGAGTCTGATGACGTCATCGCCGGCACTCACCCGGTCAGCGGCCTCGCTGCCTTAAGGCAGTATCACACTGGCCGTTTCCTTCTAACCGTTGTGGCTACTGGCAACGCCCATGCGCCCATCCGGGAGCGAGTTGTCGGTTCACCGTAACTTGGTGTCACACTGAGCCCTGTTTTTTCCCCACCGCGTTGGCGGCAGCTTGGACAACCAGCAAATCCAAATTTTCTGGGTGTGCGTCATGCACGGCCAAGGTCAGTTGCCTGTATCCACATCCACAACGTAAACAAAGCATTTGCCTTGTATCAACATGGCATCGTCTGCTAAAGTAAGGGCTCTTACGGCTTGTGCCACACATCATGCCGGCTTGTCGCAATTTTCAAAATTCAGTCGTGGTGGCTGCTCGCACTAACTGAGGCTTTCGCGCTAATTAATTTTTTTCTTGGTAGATGGTGGCTCGTGCTAATTGCAGTTCGCGCTAATTGATCTCGCGCTAAGTGGGGCTCTACTGTATATACTGTATTGCTGTGAACTTGCTGGGGACAAGGCAATCCAAATGATGGCAAAAAGAGTAGTCATCCATTTAGAGAAACTGCAATAACACAGTGAAAATATCCTGGAATGAACAGCACTGAGTGCCAGGGATCGAACCCGAGCCTTCTGAGTAGAAGTCAGGGCAGCATACCAACTAAGCCACCAATGAGCTAAAAGGTCACCGCACCAGAGTCCACTTCTGCTGCCTATACCTGATGCCCCAGCCCCGCACTGTGGACATGAAGGTGAAGGTGGCCACGCTCATACTTGCGACTGTTGGAAATGCTTTTAATCAACCCCTTTTGGCACATACGGTGTATATATACATTAGAGAAACTGCAATAACAGTGAAAATATCCCGTAATGAACACCACTGAGTGCCTGGGATCGAACCTTCATGTCCACAGTGCGGGGCTGGGGCATCAGGTATAGGCCGCAGAAGGGGCCTCTGGCGCGGTGACCTTTTAGCTCATTGGTGGCGTAGTTGGTTTGCTGCCCTGACTTCTACTCAGAAGGCTTGGGTTCAATCCCCGGCACTCAGTGGTGTTCATTACGGGTCATCCAGTTTTGTTATACCTATGGCAATTTAATATTGGTGCCTTGTAAAAGGAATTTCAGCTGAAACAGTGGTGGGGAGTGTATCAGATTAAACAACAGCTGCAGTGTATCAGATTTAGGGAAAGGTAAACGGTAAAATTTAATAAGAGAAATTCTAAGTGGGGTTGTTAGCTGATTGGAAGTAAGAAAATATGTTGTTGTATAGATGCTTGGAAATTTTTCTGCTGTAGCCTATCCATTAATTACTTTCTTCATGGAATATGGATGCCTCCATACAAAATTTATTTTTCACTTCAGATTGTTAAAACTGAACAGTTCTTCGATGAAGAAGTGACTGATGAGGGCATAAATGACCATCCAAGTTGGACCGACTTAATTGAAGAGTCATCATCAACCTCTTTAACAACAAGTCCTCGTCCAGCAACACCATCCTCTAGTTCTGGCAAGACTCCTCCATCACATACAAGTAAAAAAAGGAAGAGGACACCAGCAGATACATCAGAAGCTACACATGCGCTAGTGGCACAAACTATGTTAAGAGTTCATAATGTTTTAGCTGCTCATGAACGGCCCAGAGATGAACTGGCTGAGAAGTCAGCAGAGTTAGTAAGGAGTTTTGCATCATTTTTATCAGAATCAGCTAAGCCCAAATTTGCTGCTGAACTTCTGAAATTCATCCAGAATTTCAAAGAGGATACACAATAATGTATACTGTATAATGCATAAAGGTTAAGTCTGGTACTTTCATTGTATTATATAGTCCATTGACTCTAACTTGAGCCCTGTGGCTTGGCCCGGGGAAACCCCCATTGTTTACAGATCTAGTGATGACCTGCGCATGGCGATCTGTCTCACTGTTAGTCTGTACGTTATCTATTTATGGAATATATATACATTCATAATACGACTGCATGGTGTTATGAGTGGCTTGGGATTAGAGGGAAAGACAACGACTCAGTAAACCTTCCATATCACTTGGCAACGTGGCTCATGCGACGTTGCTGTCTGACGGACCTTGGCAACAGGCGCCAGGCCACACCATTCAGCGATATGCCACAATGGACAACTCAAGTAGATCTCACTCTCGCGCCCTGCACAGCCATGCAAAAGAGAGGTAGCGACCCTCTCTGAGGAGAGTAATTGAGTGATGTGGCACCAGTGCAGTCTCGTGGGGAATCCCTGAGTTGCACCCAAGGGATCAAGTTAAAATCGATAGACTATAGTAAGGTAATTCCTATTTATATTGTGTTATGTTATTTTACTATATCAATATGTGCAACCTGGGGAAACCTGGGGAAGGTAAACTGTGGTAACCCGGATGTCACACTGGCCCTGTGTCCTGGGGTAATGGGCTCCCTCCCACCACAGGCTCAAGGGCCAATGTCACGGAGATGAGCACCGAAGCCACGCGCTGCTACAGCATATGCCCCCAACTTTACCTTTATATGTACAACATACGCCTTCATGGTCCAGTGGTCAGTGTGCCTGGTTGCCACTCTGCAGGCCCAGGTTCGAATTCCGGCTCAGGCAGTCAGCGTGCAGCTCACCCAGCTGTTCATCCTCCCTTTCGGTCTGGTTCATAAATGGGTACCTGAGGGAACCTGGGGAAGAAGGTAAATCTCTGATTTCACATTGGCCCATGTCCCGGGGTAATTGGCTGTTACCTACCACAGGCTCAAAGGCCCAACGGATCGGAAATGGGCACCGCAGCCACGCACAGCTATAGCGATGCACCCACCTTTACTTTAACTTTGATATGTGCAACACAAAAGTACAAAATACTTCTAAGTGCAAACATTATAGTTCTTAGTATTTAGCAATTCAGTCTCTACATAGTACACTGAACATGTAAATTATGTGCAATGCAAATAAAGTGTAGTATGATTTAAAATTCAGTAATAAATCTATTACACTCATCACCAATATAGAGTATCTACTGTGAGTTGAGATAAAAATGTAATCATAATGTAGTTTGTGGGTTCATAAAATATTATTCCTACATTCAAACACTGCAAGCTATGCAGGCCTACAATATTCAATATTCTGTGCTAGCTGTTCACATAGCCACATCAAGATGACATAGTCCACAAAACCTGTAGTGCATAAAAACACCTATTGTGATCATAGGAACATAATTTAGCAATATTTAAAGTACATATACATGAAACCACCCACTAATTCTGTAATGTAGCCTACATCATCTATACAATGCTGATAAATGCAGAAAAAAAAATGCTTATTCTGTATGGTACAATACTGTAATTTCCATAATTATGCAAAAATACAATCACACCTAAGTGTCTAAAGGGTGAACAGAGAAGTGAATCTAATGTAGCAGGGTCATTCCCATTCCATCTTGCCAGGGAACTTGCCCTTCATATATAAAATGTTCTGCAAGGGTTTTCCTCGCATGTTTAGCAGCATTTGCCACATTCCTTAGCATGCATTTTAAGCCTTGGATGACACCAGCCAGTGCCTGTCGCCATTCCCCAACATGAACAGAATCACACTGAGGATTCTCTTGGTCAAGCAGTTCAATCAATGCATAATGTCTGAGAGAATGAGTGCAGTGGTAACTGTGTACTGAGGATGTGGCTATGATGATATATACGTCATTCTGGGGTCATGTTAAAATGGGTTGTTTGAAGGTCCGAAACTTTGCTGTCAGGATGCCAAATGCATTTACAGAGGTCCATCTTGCCCTCAAGAGGCGAGTCAAATATTCTCTTTTGAGATAAAGCTTTTACCGGGTGTGGTTTCATCAAGTAAGTCTTTAGAGGGAAGGAAGTGAATGGTAGTGAGCTTGAATGAGGTGCCACTCATTTTCAGTCTGTGGCATCTTTATTCTTTTATTCTTAATTGGGTTTACAGGCCCCATTCCACCCAAAGGTGCTCCACAGGGTCTCCAGTATTTTTCAATAATAGTAGTAAATCATAAATACAATATTACATAACAGTAAACAATATAGATTTTTAAAGCACACACACACACGGAGAGATTAAAGGAAATGGACCTACCAACACTGGAACAAAGAAGAGAAAGGGGAGACCTAATACAAATTTATAAATTATTGAGTAAAATGGAAGAAGTAGATAATGAGGAGTTACTACTAAGAGAAGGAATAAACACCAGGAACTCAAGAGGACACAGTAAAAAATTGAGGAAGGGAAGATGCTCGAGAGACATAAAAAAATATAGCTTCCCTCAAAGAAATACAGTGGTTTGGAACAGACTAAGTGAGGATGTAGTATCGGCGAAGAGTGTGCAAAACTTTAAGGAAAAGTTGGACAAACAGATACGGAAACGGGACCACACGAGCGTAAGCCCAGGCCCTGTAAAACTACAACTATGTAAACTAGGTAAATACACACACACACAGCACAGCACAAAATATCACAACACATACAGAGTAGTAAATGAATAATAATATTCCCTCCCAGCCAATGTTACATATATGCAAAAATATAAATATTAAGTACAAAAGAATATAAATACCTATGGCTAGATACAAATACAAAACAATATAATGTTATACCCTTTTGACTTAATACTGCACTTAACATACTAAAAATATATATCCTTTTGATTCAATACTGCACTTAACCTACTAAAAATGTATATCTTTTCACTTAATACTACACTTAACATACTAAAATATATATGTATATGAATATATATTGAGATCATGCAATATATTTGAATAATACTGAATTAGATTGTACTGACATTTGTTCACCCAGTAATATGTACAACTTGCATTAATTTTCTCTCCCACATACAACTTTTAAGACTAACATAAAAATTAACTTCTATCAATATAATATGGGGAAGAGGCGCAGAGATATAACAGTTGCAACATGCGTTTGTTTTTGTTCTCTTTGCCAGACACTGTCCTCTTCCATCACCAACAACAACAACATCTACAATCCCCACACTCATCAGCAGCACCAGCACCTCAGAAGTGGATCTTCATGTGTCTGGCAATGTCTCCCTTTGTCTTGAAATATTTGTCACAAACATCACACTTGAACGATCTCAGGCCAGAGTGTCGGAAGATGTGATTGTTCAACGAATTCTTCAATCTAAACCTTTTTCCACACTCTTGGCATTCATGTTTTTTTTCACCAGTGTGTGTAAGGAAGTGTTTGTTAAGGGAATCCTTGAAACGGTAGCTTTTCCCACAAACTTCACATTCATAACTTCTGTCAACAGTGTGTGCATAAGCATGTGTATTAAGTTCCCTCTTGGTCTTGAATTTTTTCCCGCAAACTTCACAGTCATAGTTATTTACAATGGTGTGTGTAAGGGAGTGTGCATTAAGGTAACTCTTGAGGACAAATTTTTTTCCACAAATTACACATTCATGATTTCTTAAACCAGTGTGTATAAGGGTGTGTATTTTAAGGGTACTCTTAAGTGGGAATCTTTTTCCACAAATTTCACATTCATGATTTTTTTCACCAGTGTGTATAAGGAAGTGTGTCCTGAGTTGATCCTTCAGACGGAAGCTTTTTCCACAAACTTCACATTCATGATTTTTTTCACCAGTATGTACAAGTGTGTGTTTGCTAAGGTGATACTTCCTGCTAAATCTTTTCCCACAAACTTCACATTCATGATTTCTTACACCAATGTGTAAAAGAGTATGCTTGTTGAGGTCACCTTTGTGCTTGAATCTTGTTCCACAAATTTCACATTCAAGGTTTCTTTCATCAGTGTGTGTCAGGGTGTGTGATTTGAGGTGACTCTTTTTACTGAACTTTTTGCCACACTCAGCGCATTCATGACTTTTTTCACCAGAGTGTGTGGGTGTATTTGTTGAGTCTATTTCCACACTATTGGTACTCATGATTTCTTTCTTATGTGTATGCAAAGGTATATCAAGTGAACTTACTCTCAATCTTATATCTTCTCACGCATCTGATACCTAAACTTTCCCTTTATTTCATGGCTGGAGATGCCAGCAGCATGGTGGTGGTGCTTCTTCTGATCACTCCAGATACTCACCCCAATAGAAGTTTACCCCTCGTGGAAGTGGTCACTCAGGCTGCTGTCCAGCCTTGCAGCCTCCACTGCAACAATACTCTAGATGTGAAGAGTTGGCTGCTCTGGTCTCACCTCAGGGAGGTTGGGGAGGGCAACAAAGTTCCCTGAATGCCACACTCAGGGACCAAGTGAGCAGGCAAGGTGAGGGATGCACCAAGGAGTCCTGAAGCCAGAGCCAAATAGGACAAAGAGAACACTAAATAAAGCCTCAGACCCGCACAGCAGCATCACCAGTGGACGAAGTCGTGTACTGTTACCTGGTGCTGTGCTCCATCTTGGACCCTCACTTCAGAACAAGAACTGGCACTAGTGGGGACTGTCACAACTAATGAGGAATGTGCTGTACCCTGCTGCTGTGCACCCTGCTTCAGACCCTCACCTCAGCACCAGCACCAGTGATGGCCTTGAAACACAGAGTCAAATGCTGCCTCCTGGCACTGTGTCTCCACCTAAAATGTTCACTTCGGCACCAACACCAGTGGAGGCCAATGGGACACAATAAGTATTGTGCTGTCTCCAGGTGTTCCCACCTCAGGCATCCACCTCTGCACCAGCACTAGTGGAGGCCTTTGGGACACAAAGAGTTATATTCAGTTTCCAGGCACTGTTCCTGCCTCACACATTCACTTCAGTACCAGAACCATTGAAGGCTGTCGGGACACAAAGGGTAGTGTGCTGTAGTCTGGCACTGCTCTCCACCTTGGACTATCACTTCAGCACGAGCACCACCATCAGTAGTGGCTGTACCAACACAGTCAAGTGCTGTAGCCTGGCACTGTGCTCCCTGCAGTGTGGCTGATGCCACTTCCTGGTATATGAGAGATGAGTTATTAATGAAGTGCTTTTATGCCGTCTCTGGCCTAAATCATCTGAAGGCTTATGGTCCTGATGGAGTTCTTCCTATGTCTTTAAAAACTGTGCTTCCACACTGAAACCCTGCCTGGCCAAACTCCTCCTCATCTGCCTATCATCATCCTTCTTTCCTGCTGGGAGAGCATCTACATATAGCCTGTGCCTTAAAGGGTGACTGTTTTAACCCTTCAAACTACTGCATCACTGCTACGCTTCAGAAAGACTCTCTGCGATTCCAGTTACGATTGTCGCAGCGAGAGCATAGTAGATTGCAATTTCACCACTTTTTTCACATTTTCAGTATCGCAGTAATTTGCAGAGGCAAAATTGCAGATGTGTGATCCCAGCATAGCCTATTGCTGCTAGGGATAAGAACCTGTTGCTGCTATAATGGTAACTTATTGTCACTCAAATAGTGAGGGTGTGACAGGTGCTGACGTGACATCTCTCTTGAAACTGGTAAAGTGGCAAATAAAATTATAATGGGACATTTCATTGCCACCCATTCCTTAAAATATGGATTCATTCTGTATTGAAGAGTGACATGTTGCATTCCATTTTGAACCAATACAGAATGCCATTCGTTCCATATCTGGCTGTCTCAGTGGTCACGCAGATATAAATCAGTGTTTTAAAATTGTAATGAGGGCATTCTTCAGTCAATCTCAAGACCAGTCTGTAAAATTATGTATTTGTCAAAGGTCGTTCTAAAATACCTGTAAAATACATGACATAACGCCCCTCTCCCCTTCCTCCTACCTCCACCACCAGCGGGCAATGGCTGTCAGTCAAGACAGGCTAGAGAAAATTTTGGGGTTGCCACCGTATCACCATATCAATATGAATTTGTTCTGTGTTGGAGAGTGAAATGTTGTGTTCCTTATTTTCTGAGCTTTTGTTCAGTTGAAGGGAAATAAGTGCAAGTATGTGACTCTGTGGTCCAGATGCAGCCAGATAAAACATTAAAACTTAAAATATTCCATACATTTATATGTAGGGTCGAATACTGCATATAAAAACTGAGCAAACTCGAAAACTTAAAATAGTCTATAGTACATTAATATGTACGGTCGAATACTGTGAAAAATTTTTTAAAACTCGAAAACTTAAAATGTTCTATACACGTATGTCACACTTGTCATATTTAGGGTCTGATACAGTAACCAACAGCCCTCAAGGTTTGTTGTACACGCTTTTTTCCATCTCTTCTAGCTATGCAGATGTTTTGTAAACCATTTAACACGTTTTTTGGTGGTTGACCACACTCTTCTTGAAGTGAGGCAAAGGACACTAACGAACAGTCCTTCCTTAAAGCATCAATGAATGTCCACAGAGATGGATGCTTGTTGCCAACTAATTCACGTCTACCTGGATGTATTGTTACAGGTCCTGATGTTTCTTGAATGGCTTTGGCAAGTATGCAGTTTGTACTCTTTTTTCATGTTTTTGCTCTTTCATGAATACCGAATCGCACCTTCTCGGCTTCGAAATTGAGCTACCAAGAAATAGAACAATTGAAAACTCGTTAACTACATGGCTGTGGGGCAGAGTTACTTTCACATCATCCAGACTTAACCCAGTAGCAGCGAGGATCATGTTTCTTAATGGTCCCTCCAAGCAAGAAAAATGAGAAAAAGTCATCCCTCACACAAACCATTTCATATATATCAAAGCATTTGTGATCAGATTATGTATCATCTATTTTTGGGGGGTTATATGATGGCACAAATTTGGCCTGTCACTGCTACATGGTAAAGCCACAAATTTGGCCCGTCACTTCTACACGGTAAAGCCACAAATTTGGCCCGTCACTGCTACACGGTAAAGCCACAAATTTGGCCCATCGCTGCTACCAGGTTAAGCTTGTTGTTAATGCAGCCTTACATGGTCTGGTCTTCTGTTGTGTACACTCCCATTGAATGTGTGTCTTTTCCGTCTCTTTCTTCATGTACATGTAGCCTTCGTAACAAATTTTATCTCCACCCATACTTGTTTGATAACCTCCATGTTGTGTGAGGGCTGGGAATGGGTTGTACAGAGACCTGGTGCCAACTGTCTGAGTATACAGACTACCATCCCAAAACTTAAAACTAGCACCGGTGTGGTGTCGTCAGACATCCCGTATATCGCAAGACATCCTATCCTGAATACATAGTACATGAGCAGTGTCTATTGTCAACTGGTTGTTGGGACCTGTCCCACCCAAGTTTATTTATGTTATTATAAATGCAAATGATGACGTATGTATATATATAACCAGGATAGCAACAATTACTCTTCTTCTTCTTGTGACCTGTTCAGCTTTGCATCACATTTTAGGTCCTCCTTGGTACTTTTTTACACTCAGATGCTTCACTTAGTTACTCTGTGATAGTAAAGATTGGGATCCATGATGTGAAGTTCAGGATGGGATGTCTCACGACAACGGATGGCAGATGACACCACACCGGGGCAGCTGAGTAACTTATACAGAGGGAGGGGAAATGTCCGGAGGGGATAACGTCCAAGGGGAAATATGTCAGGGGGAAAATGTCCTACACTCATTCACATCGGCTTCGGAGGGCAGCGTGGGTCTATTCTCCCACTAATTTCCAGTCTACTCCAGCCCTTTCATGGCACTTTTTACCATTCCTTGCATAGTGCTGGTGCTCACTATTATGTCACTTAGTTTAATGGGATTGCCTTGGGGATGGTGTCTAAAATCCAATAAATATTTGAGCAACAACATATGACCTGACCTGACCTCGCATAGGATGGTCTTGCTCTTAGTTCGGGAGTTAGTTTTCCCTTTCGGTCCTAACTACAGCCTTTGTAGTGGTTTAGGCTACTCCCTCAGGGCAAACACTCTGAAAATCCAAATGAAAACTGCTTTGGCTGTGAGAGCCCGTAGAGGCACAGGCGGGGACATCTAAAGGAATCCACCCTATCTGGTGCACACTGCCCAGGCTCTCCTGGAATTCCTTTACCCCCTCTATAGTTCTTCTGGTCCCTGCCTGCAGTGTACTCAAACCTGGCAGGAATTCTATCACCCTTTCTACATTCGGTAAAGATTCGTATTAGGTCCGTGCCAGTATCTCATAATCTACTTTATGAAACATCAGTATCTCTTCATATATCTTTTCTACAAACCTTCAACAGTCATGGAAACGCTTTGAAAATCCAATTCAAGGACTTTTTTTTTACTCTTGAAAATAGGGGATAATGTTTACGAAAGTGCGTCGCCTCCTCTGCTGGCCGCGGCGACACTGCAACCGCCACAGCCGCAAAATTGCTCGCAGAGGGCTTAGGGTCGGGGAGCATATTTAAACTACTCCAACCGAACTTTACGACCTACTAACGGGGGGGCTGCGCCCCCCTCGACCCCCCCTCATGTATATGTGACATTTCAGCGAGGAGGTATTTCTCGCAACACCCGCTGCAGTGTCGCCGCGCCCAGCAGAGAGACGCTTTCTAAAAAAACATTATCCCATATTTTCAAGAGTAAAAAAAAAGTCCTTGAACTGGATTTTCAAAGCGTTTCCACGACTGTTGAAGGTTTGTAGAAAAGATATATGAAGAGATACTGATGTTTCATAAGGTAGGTAATGAGATACTGGCACGGACCTAAAACGAATCTTAACCCTACATTCCCCTCTAGCATCCTATTCCACACTCCTGTGTAATTATTTATACCATACTCTGCCTATCCCTATCTTACCTAGACGGGTGTGTAATTACTCTTAACACTAAAACTATTAAGCCGCTGCTGGAATGTGTGTTAATTGCACTAAGTAAAGACTAGTTATAAAATATAATGACATATGTATATAAGTGAAATAAGTATTTATATTTATATTGCTGTAAGTAGAATAAATTAATTTAGAGTTAATGTGTTCTTTGACCCGAGTGTTTAGGAACTATAGTTAAAATGAGATCATATGAAATTATATATGAGAATACATTGGTATTGGTATGTAGGGGTTAAAATTTGTATAGCCTTTGACCAAGGTACTCTGCTAGTTTTCTCTTAAGCACAGTTAAGGACACTCATATCATATCTAGGACACTCTAGTAGCATGTTCTATGGTGTCGTCGACCCCCCCCCCCCCCTCACACATACGGATGAGGATGACCTCAGCCGAATAAAACCCTTACTAAAATTTCACTCATTACCTTACCTCTTGTATTATCGGCGTGTTAATTGAGTAGTCTCCAATATCAAGCACACGTGAAAAGAGTACCTCTTCTTTTTCTTGGGTGTTTTATGAGGCTAGTCAGGCTGTCAGTGGTAGTTGGTATCAGGTGTTGTTTTAGTTTGTCGTTCTGTCACCAGGGTGGGGGTTAGATCCTGTCGAGTTGCCCCGACTTCTGCAGGAAGGTTTGCGTGCACTTAAGGGCTTGGAAGGCCGTGTTGGGGCTGAAGGTGTCGAAAAGTGTACCTCGAGAAAGATTGATTGTTTACGTTCTGACCAGCTGATCTTAATCTTGATGTCACACTCATAGATGACTTAGGATTTCTCCCAGGTTAGGCCTTTGTAACGACTTTTCATGTGGAAACAAACAAACAAAAAAAAAACATACACAACATACAGAACAATGGTATTGGCATCAGATGGTCCACAAAGACTCTGATCCACAACTATGCCTGGTAACCTGTCCATACAATGTTGAAAAGTGATGGTGCAAGGAAACAGCCCTGCCTCAGTCCTGTGTTCACAGGAAAGAAGCTAAGAAGTACAGGCCAGTCATATTGACTGGTTCATTGACAGCTTTATGGTGATATTTGGATATCTGATGAGGTGTAACTGACAGAATGAACTGTTGGATGCAAAGACGTTTTCGTAATAGTTGTGGTAAATATTTATTGCTGCATTATTGTCCTTGTGAAACAATTTTTACTATATTTAGGTCTAATTCTTTAGTCAGAGCCAAATAATCCTTTATCTTAACTATGTCAGCATCCCTTTGATTCATTATTCCTGCTACCTTTACTGTTCTCTCTGCTGCTGTGGTGCTCATGTTTATGATCTCTCTTACTTCTTTCTCTCTTCTGAGAATTACCTGAAGACGACTCTCTGTAATGTCCTCTCATGTCTTCATGCTTCTCTATAACACATCCCTCTCTATCCCTTTTAACTTCTCTGTACTCATTGTGCCTGGCTTCTGATTCACTTCCACTTTTCATTCTTTTCCTTTCTCTGCTCTGATTTGATTTCCTACTAGTATGCTTATTTTTGTGTCTTGACTGGTATTTGTCATAAGGCCAGTCACCTTCATTACCTTCATTTTTTATATTATCTTTCATATCTATTGTCCTAAACTTCTTTTCATATTTTAATGAATATAAACCCTGTTCAGAACATGTATTACTATATTCTTCATCTTTTAGTGTATCATCTGAATTTCTGCTTTTGTGACTTTCTTGCTCCTTCCTCTTCATTCGATGTACTTGCCATTTTGAGTAACGTACATCTCTCACCCTTTTAGAGTTTATGTCAAGGTTGTGTGTTGAAGCTGCAGATCTTGCTTGCTTATCCAAACTGTGTGAATCACTACCACCATCTGGGCTGCATGTTGGTGCAGAAACATTTGGAGTGCCAGGCAAGACTGGTTCGTCACCACCAAACAAACCCATCATGCTGTGAATGATTTCTCGAGTGATCTGAAAACAGATAATGGTTGCTAAATGAAATCTTCAATTGGACAATTTAACAACTGCCTCACACTAAAAACTGAGTTTAAATACTACCATAACCCTAATTATTTCTTATCTACAGAAAATAACGGTTTCTGTTATGTAACAGTTCTGATTGGTGACCGCATTGGTAAAAGTAGGTGAATGTGTGATGAATGCTGCATATACCTTTAAGCAATAAATTGAGAGAAAAGGGATATATCACCTGCCAGAGGTCAGCATATAGAAGCATCTCTCTCCGTCTCAAATTTCCAGGTTACACTTTTGGTTTCATAGCAAAGGGAAAAGCACCTTTTTTCATTAAAAAATATTACTGTAATGAAATCAGCATTTTTTTTCCTAGATGACAGAATTTAAAGGTAATAAAAACAGAGGAGAGAGGGCAAGAAGGGTTCAATAAGAACACACTTGCCCCTCCAAGCTCCCATGTAAGAGCAAAATTTCCCCAGTTATTGAAACTCCTCCACCTCATCTGACTTGTTCCTTTCTTAACCCAGTAGCAGCGGGGATCACATTTCTTAATGGTCCCTCTAAGCGAGAAAAATTAGAAAAAATCATCACTCACACAAACCATTTCATAATATATATCAAAGCATTTGTGATCAGTTTATGTATCATCTATTTTGGGGGGTTATATAATGGCACAAATTTGGCCCATTGCTGCTACACGGTAAAGCCACAAATTTGACCCTTCGCTGCTACTGGGTTAAACTACCCCACAACTTGCACTACCACACTGTTGTGTGCAACACAACATACTGGATCATTTGTGGAAAAAACAGAAACTAAGATATGATGATGCAGCAAAACAATGACACCATCAACACGTGCTGCAAGCCTCCATAAAGCTGAGTTGCCAGGTGAAAACCATGACCTAGATTTACAGCTTTAATCACAGGATGAATGGGTCCCTTTGAGAAGTCCACTGTAATCCACTGAATGTTTTCTCTTAGTACCTCAATCTGACTCTTGTTTTTGGTAGATACTTTGGTTCTGTAGGCTTGGCGGCGTCTCTTGAAGTCTCTCATGGCTTTCTTCAGCTCAAGTTCTGACAGCTCTTTGGGCTGACTTTCAGAATTAGCCACTTCCTGAAGGAAATACACAGACATTTTTAAACAATTTATATATATATATATATATATATATATATATATATATATATATATATATATATATATATATATATATATATATATATATATATATATATATATATATATATATATATATACAGGTTACAACTGTTATAATCAGTTAAGGATGTGCTTCATGAGGCAGGAACAAGACTGTCAGTCTACTCTCTAAATTGAACGTCATGACCAGCAAATAAAGTTAAGTGAGTGCTTAAAGTTACTGTAACCTTCACAAGCCAACTAACCACTGGAAGTAGCTCTGAAGGTACTGCCACAGGGGCAGCATTTTTCAGGGTGTATTCATAAAGGGTGAGCCTCTCTTCCCTGGTGAAATTAGCAGTTAGCTCCCCCGCCGAGGTTGGTGGTGGACGCAGGTCAGGTAGTGCTGTCGGTAGTCATCGACAAGAGTCAGTATCACATTCGTATCTTAATTCCTTAACCCCGGGTGATGACTTAATAAGAAAAGTGAGGATGGAGCAAGACTGTGAAGAACTGCAAAAAGACCTGGATAGTGTGTATAAATGGAGCCAGTTATGGGAAATGGAATTTAATGCAAACAAATGCCATGTTATGGAAATGAGGAAAAGTAAAAAAAGACCAAGGAAAACATAGGATGGGAGAAAAAAATTTAAAGGTAGTACGTGAAGAAAAGATACACACACACATCAAGCTATAAACATTTTTTTTATCTTTGAGGGTGAAAGGAGAGAAAACAAAGGCTACAAAAAAGCCCTCAAAACACTGCTCATAAAATCATAGAGGACATTATGATGTGTATGCATGAATGTAAGGTAAAAATCAACAAAGGATTATTCTAAAACCTGCATCACTTAACTTACAAATACAAAAAAGTGATGGGATGATGAAAATTTCAAATTGAGAAACACATGACAAATTTCTTAGAAGGTGAATTTGTGCCATAAAAGGATACACAGGATCCTCATACATACTGCTGAAAAAGAAAATAAAAACATCAATCAACAAGATGAAAAAGGGATGAGTTTAGCAGATTTGTTCTGTGGCAGACTTTAGTCAGTGAATTTTAAATTATCCTAAAGAGACTGGTTTATTTAATCTGGAGTATTTTTGTCTATTAAAAAGAAAATTCCTTACCATTTTTTTTATATGGAAGCAGAAGATTCCTTTGTGTTTCAGTATCTGTGGGTGAAAAACAAATCTTTTCTTAAACAAGTGAAATTCCCCTTTCCCTAGGGACCTAGGTTAAGCAAGGTATTCCATTATCCCTTTGTAATTACTGGATTTTTTTATATAATTTAATCTAGATTGTTACTACACCCTACAATGAACACCACCAATGAATACACTCATACCAATCCTAACAGAAAAGATGGATGGTGATGATGCAGCTGAAGGAAGCAGAGGCTCCTCACTGTACTCATTGATGCCCTCAGGCTCGGGGGTTTTCATCAGCTGGCTCTGCACCTGAGGTAATGATATTATAAATAAATGCACACACTAGGAAGGTATTTGTTAAAATATTTTCTCCTGTACCTGTTACATTTATCAGAAATCTATTTCTGTAAGAAAAGTCAAACATTACATATGAGGCATGTCCATACCAACACACAGTTATAGGTGCCGTGCACGAGAGTAACTGTTCACACATCGCAACAGGGCTCTGGAGGACCACCAAAACAAATCGCTTTTCTTCTTCTTTTGACCTTTTCTGCTTTCTATTGCTTCCTCCTCCTTTTGTGGCATGCCGGGGTGCGGCAATAAACGGAACAAGTTCCCCAATAAGTCATGCTACAGACAGCTGTGGGCAAGAGACAGGGACTGAAAGGAGAGAAAATAACATGAAAACGCTGAGGCCAGCCACTGCCCTCAGCGTTCTCGTGTTATTTTCTCTCCTTTCAGTCCCTGTCTTGTTCACAGCTGATTGTCGGTAGAATGACAACAGGGAACTTGTTCCATTTATTGCCACACCCCAGCATGCCACAAAAGGAGGAGGAAGCGATACAAAGTGTAACAAGTCAAAAGAAGAAAAAGAGCGATTTGATTTGTTGGTCCTCCAGAGCTCGGCCAGTGCTTGAACTTGAGTTGTGCACAGCACCTATTACTTACATTTTTTGACAAAGTCTTGGCTAAGTGTGTAGTGCTGCGTCTACTCATGTCCAGAAACCTGTTACTCCGATCAAAATCGCATAATGGAATTTACAGATAAAAATATAAATAAATACAGCCACCTGTGACCATCAACACTTTCCCTCCTCCTTCCTCTAACTCTCAGAGGTACAGTGCCTCAGGTGACCACTGAGTGAAACATGAAACAGAAGGACCAATGAAATGTATGCCTTGTGTCATATGACTCATGGTGGCCAATCACATCAGACCCTTTGGTCTCCTCAGCCAGTTTGAATTAATTCTTTATGGCAGTGGGGCTCAGATTTATTATTCTTGGGAAAACAGTTTTAGAGGACAATTCTAATGGTTGTAGAGGATTTCTGATAACACAGTGTTCTTCTCACTGCTGTTATCTGCTACACTTGTAGAGGAAGCTATAATACTGAGGGGAGGTGATGGTAGTTACTTAGGTGACATTCATTCTTCTTGGATTCTCATGAATTCGGTTATGTATATGTCTTTGTTCCTTAAGTATAAGATCCCCATGTTTCATGAAGATACAATCAGTATTTAGTGAGAAAAATATATAATACACACCAAAAATGCCAATAAATGACTAACATTCTTCACCCTACTGTTTTGAAAATAAGTCTGGAGCCAATGAACATATATAGCTTTTTTTTTTCTTCACGGCAAATTTTAGTTGTCACATTTCATATACAAAAAATACGATTAGAAATTTTGGTGCCCCCCCCCCTTTTTTTTTTTAGAAAAAAAATACTGGGATCTGGCTTTAACTTTTAAAAAGGTTTCACGATGAAATTTTCCCTTTCTTTCTTCTTTCCAATGATACTTTTATATCTACATAATTTTATGCATGATAATGCATAATTTTATATTTTGGGGGGTAAGAATGACAAACGAAGGCAAACTCTTTCGTCTCTGCCTTTCAACATCTACCTTTCCTTCCAGCTGGAAGTACGCCTACGTACAGCCTGTGCCTAAGAAGGGTGACCGTTCCAATCCCTCAAACTACCATCCTATAGCTTTACTTCCAGTCAATTTGCCTTCTCACACCCAAAACCTAGATTCCCCATTGGTTCCCAGGCTCTCAATATAACGTTCTCTAGGCTGTTGAGTGTACAACACATCCCAAATGACACGCCCGTGTCACTGTTCAAATATGGTGGTATTGAAGGATCACATGGACTCAGTTTTGGGTTATTTGACAGTGCAATGTGCCTCCTGAGGGATACCAATAAAGAGGCTAAATAGTCAGTTAACACTAACCGCGAGGTGAAGTAGAATGATAATTTGAGGAGACTAAAGAAGAGTTGAGTGTCGCTGTATCCGTCCATCATGGCGGCCCAAGGAAGACTGCCAGAATGCTGCCTACGTGGCAGGCTGGCAGCGCGATACTCCCCACGTATTAATACATCATGAATGCAATCGTTTAAAATTATAAAATACAAATACTTGTGCCATTATTTGCATTAATATAGAGAAAAAAATAACATAGAATTCGTAAAGGCCATTTTATGTCCGAAATCGTAATGATCCATGCACGTTCTGAACATTACCGACTAAGGAACTAGTTTGTATGGTGTACTGCAAGGCAACCATGAGGCTCAGTCTGTCTATAGAGGCCTTCGTGAAAGAAAAACAATGGACTTAGAAAATCGAAGCCACCCAACTTTATTAACGAGGCTTGCCCCCCTGGCCCCTCCCCAAGGTAAAACATAAACGAAAATGCATTATAGTAATAATGCTTTCATGTGCTACTATATTACTACGAATATTAGTTTGGAGTGGTGCTCCCTAAGATTAACCCTTGCTTTTATTAATACAGTCTTTTCTATGATTCCCCAAGAGGTTTTAAGGTTAGTACAAGACACTGACTTTACATTTCTGTGCAATACATGGTGACTTTGGCAGTGGAAATATAGTAAGTTATTTTCACCGTGAAATGGCTATTTTGTGATTCAGAGACAAATTTAATCTGGTGCATCTATAAGACGTGATAGATTATCGTGTTTTACACAAAAATAAATAGTCAGTGTCACGAAATTAGACCGCACAAGTCTCCAATATCTTTACCACAGTTCTTTTGGAACAAAAACCAACAACACTAGCATATCTGAGAAGCATTTTTAAAGCAAACTTACCTCTGCCAGGAGGTGTGTCATGTTGGTGTTGCTGGCTGGGGGACTTGCCCAGCCGATGTCTTCTGTGAACCGTCTTATAACTGAATTGGATGACATAATAAAGTTGTTCAATTCGACGAGATAGTCCTGTCGGGTCAGTCTCCCTGCAGCGATGTCCATCATTTCCTCTGGGATGTTTTAGGGGCTAGTTGGGCTGTGGGACCACGGCCTCCAGAGCCCCTTCAGTGTTAAATGCTAGCGGAAGTTGTTTGTTTCCTAGTTTTTGAAAGCATTCTTCTTCCTCTGGGGTGTTTTAGGCCCGCTAGTTAGGCTGTGGGACAACGGCCTCCAGAGTCCCACCAGTGGCAGCTGCTCTTCTTCTTCTTCTTCTGGAGTTTTTCGGGGACTGGTGGGACCACTGCCTCTGGAGCCCCGTCAGTGGTACGGTAGTTATTGAGGGATGGTTGTTGATCACTGCGTGGCTGGGTTTTGTTTAATTTTCATCTTGATCTTGATGTCACAGTTGACTTGCGATTTCTCTCCTTTGCATCGAGTATCAAGCTCGGGGCCGAGTTGGAGGCAAAACAAACCGCGCTTCTTATTCTTAATTCTTTTGACCTGATGTTCCGCGTTGGTGGCACAAGACAGACTTTTTGCCGAAATACCGTACTTGTGCAGTGCTGGCGGCAATAGTAAAATAATAGACCGGGAGCCATGGGGGGTCAGCCTATATATAGCTGGAAAGGTTACCAATTCAAACCCACATAGCAATGGTCCTTGTGTCTCCCCACGCCTGAAAACTGAAGTCAGCCATTCACCTTTGTTGTATTTTACAACAATAAATATTTCAATTCAATTCAAGATGAAGTTGCCATTTTACGGAAACTCGCGTCAGACAAAGATCTTATTGTATGCAAGCCTGATAAGGGTAATGGAGTTGTTTTACTTGATTATGTACATAAAATGGAGAACATTCTCAACGATTCAACTAAAAAGATACATGTGGAAGTAGAGTGATCTCGAGCGACCAAACCTTTCCACTTTTACTCACACAGGAGGATAAAATCAACTTGGCATAATGTATACGGTTTACCGAAAGTTCACAAACCTGATTGCCCACTTCGCCTCATTTTGTCGGCAACGAAATACCAAGAAAAAAAAATGGTTCCTATCTTAACCCCTATAACAACCAAAGACTATACTGTTAAAGGCTATTTTTCTTTCGCTAAATAAATCTGCCAGTTTATCTATCAAAGCTGTACCATGGCATGCAATCTTTTTTTTATCTTTTTTAGGTTCTTGCTCTTGCTCTTGCTGTACAGAGGGGTGGTTGGGCTCGTGCCCCCTGGCCGTGGCTCGCTCAGCTGTTGAAGGAAAACACTGAAGAAGCAGACAAGATGGCAGCAAGGCTCTCTCGGTTCCTTCTCTCTGAGCTTCCCGTTATTCGTTGTCACAGGTTAGATTATTTATTTGATAACTGCCAGTCATACTTAACGTTCGGTACTTTCTTTGCAGTCTCTAAACCCAGAACTATTCTTCAAATAAAGCAGGATTGTCCTCTGAAACATCGCTGCCGGTGCATCTCGTCCGCCAGTTTACTCCAAGCTGCCTTATTAAAATGTTGTGCTATGCAGGGGTGGCGGTGGCAACACTCAGCCTAATACACCTCCAAGATATTGAACACCAAGATTTATGTCCTGATTTGGTTCAGCCCTGTGTCTTCACCCTGAGGTCTTGACAGGCTACTATTTCACATACCTGTCAAGCTACTGTGGTGTCTTGCCATAAGATTTTGCGTTAGAGACCATAAGTTTGTGTATAAAACGGTAATCAAACCATAAGAAAACCATATTTTTTTATTACAGGAAAGGGAATCATATATATAACACTTGAAAAGGGGAATTTGGGGTTCTTACCTACGTGGGTGGGGGCAGGAGAGCGAGTGAGTGACGCACCCATTCCGACGGACTCAACCAGGGTGCACGAGGTACCCCCCCCCCCACACACACTAACCGTTACTCAGCATGCTCACGAATTTAAATAAGGCACGTACAATATATTTCAAATTATTTAAAACAATAGAAAAAAAAAACATTTCAAGTGGAGAAAAAAACGTAAGATTTTCAACTTACGCAGTAAGACTTGAAAATCACCGAATTACGTAAGACTTACGCAAAAAACGTAAGACTTGACAGGTATGATTTCATCAGGGGTCTCTCAAAAGATGCGAACATTCTGAACCTCACTATGCTTACCTACCACTGCCCTGTCACGTCTGGTGTGTATACTAGCCCTATCAAATTGAAAGCAAAGAAATAATAACCATCACTTAGTGATGGCGCGCCATGTGGGGCTGTGGTAAATTACAAGTCGCCACAATCGACAATGCTGTGGTGGGTATTTTGTTTTTATTTGTCAGTAATTAATTCAATGCTCATATTTGTTGAGTTAGGGTTAAAATCACTTATTTGCATCATGTTTGCATTGCTCCCCTCCCCTCTGTTCTCCACTTGAATGAAATTGATGGTTAGGGTTGATTGAAGAACTAGGGGTACGGTATTATTTTACTTTGTGGTTAACCTTAGGGAGCACCACTCCAAACCAGTATTTGTAGTAATTTAGCAGGTGAAAGAATTGTTATTATAATGCATTTTCATATACGTTTTACCTTGGGGAGGGGCCAGGGGGGCAAGCCTCGTTAATCATAAAGTTGGGTGGCTTTGATTTTCTAAGTCCATTGTTTTTGTTTCACGAAGGCCTCTATAGACAGACTGAGCCTCATAGCTGCCTTGCAGTACACCATACAAACTAGTTGCAGTACACCATACAAACTAGTCGGTAATATTCAGAATGTGCATGGATAATTACAATTTCGGACATAAAACGGTCTGTACGAGTTCTACGTTATTTTCTTCTCTATATTAGAGCAAATAGTGGTGCAAGTATTTGTATTTTATATTTTTAAAGGACTATACATCCATGAAGTATTACTACGCGGGGGTGTATTGCGCTGCTGACTCGTAGGCAGTCTTCCTCGGGCCGCCATGATGGATGGTGGTGGGATCAACACTCACGTCTTCTTTAGTCTCCTCAAATTATCATTCTACTTCACCTCTCGTTAAGTGTTAACTGACTATTTAGCCTCTTTATTGGTATCCCCCATGAGGCACCTCACGCCACATTGCACCGTCAAATAACCCAAAACCGAGTCCCTGTTACCCTTCAATACCATCATATTCGAACAGTGACAAGGGTGTGTCGCATGGGATGTGCATCAAGCTGTGACTGACAAGTTGGGCAGATAGAGATGGCCTCCTTAGCACAGGGGGGGTCGAGGGGAGCGAGGCCCCCCCGTTGGGAGTTAGGTTATAAAGTTCTGTTGGAGTAGTTTAAATACATTCGACATGCAGTGTGGGCCGTCGAAAATTATGCAGGTACGCAACGCGGGACAGAGAGGGGCGGTGGCGCCCACTATGCTAGGCATCTAATGACACGCCCAACACTTGTCAACAGACCGGATGCAGCGGCATCTGCCGCTGCTAGATTATTAAATTAGCTTAACTGATTAAAAGACAATAGCTTTAGGAAACTTTCCTCAAAGTTTCGGGACTAGGGATTTTTCCTGATTGTAGGGAAATTTTGGAGGCCCATATTTCACTCAATTTGCCTTCTCACACATAAAACCCAAATTCCTCGTAGGTTCCCAGGCTTGTTTGGGAAGGTACGGGGGGAAAATGGGTTCTGTTTTGGGGTGGGGAGGACACATATAAGGGAAATGTGGTTCCCCCCAAAATCACTGAAATATGGAAGCAGGGACAAGGTGTATTCATCCGCGATGAATAGCTCACTGACACGTCAGCAGGCAGAATACTTGTTGAGGGATCGCTGTGGAGAGAGCCAGAACACTCTATAATGGACTGCTGTGATGAGCACAAGGGGGCTCGAGGGGGGCGAAGCCCCCATGTTAGCTGTTAGGTTATCAAGTTGGGTTGGAGTGGTTTAAATATATTAGACAAGCGGTGTGGCCCATCAAAAATTACGCGGCGCGGGATGGATTGGGGGGGTGGGGGATTCCACTACGCTGACCATCCAGTGACACGCCCAACACTCATCAAGAGACCGGCTGGGGCAGCTGCTAGGTTATATTGGAATAGATTACAAGAGTATTTGTTAGGGATTTTCCTTACTTTCCCTCTTGTCTTTTCGTGTGCTTGTATGTTATATTATCGATGCAAACGACTGAATTGTTTTTTGTATACGTAAACATTCAAATATATAATTGAAAAATAAGCTTGAATGTCTATCACGACAGTTGAAACACTATAGCTAGTTATGAAATTCGAGATTGCTCTTTTTCTATCGCTAGGCTCGAAATTGCTAATTGAAAAAAACACTGGTCGCAGGGACCCACCGTATAAAGTAATTTTTTGTATGCAGACTCACAAAGGCCGTATGAAGTTATGGAATTTTTTTCACAGATAATATATTTTTTCAATTTCCTCCATATTATGACCAGCCAACCCCCTTACCAAAACACCCAACCGGAATTACAGGACTCAAGGCAAGACACTACAGAATACTTAACCTCTGACCTTGCTATCATTTTGAATGGTACAAAAGGAACTTAGTGTTCTTAAATGCCACAGAAGCTCAATTTCTCCACCTACCAACTGAACACAGTCAATCAATTATTATTATTATAAATGACTATACCAAGAGCTACACCAAATAAATTTGCAGTTATAGCACCAGGAGGTGTCAGTGCAGGTCAACACAGCTATAAAAAAAAAAAAAAAAAAAAAAAAAAAAAAGGGAACTGCAAAAGAAAAACATAAACCAACTTTAAAAAAAAATCAATAGTGGAAGTAACCATCTTCAAAGGCAGGCTATTCCAGAGTCTACATACTGCAGTAAAGAAACATGTAGAAAATTGTGATATGGAGCATTGGCCAATTTCAAATGCCACAAAGTTCAAGGAAGAAGAACTAGTGACTGGTTGGTTGACAAAGGTTTGGCAAGAAATTATGAAGAGGATAAGAATTATTTACTATTTTATAAAACATTGAGTGAGCATCAACAACCCTATGATACTCAATATCCAGGCTCATATCAGATAAAAGAAACTTAATGGAATTAAAAGCACAATCAAGCAGTTTCAGATGTGAGTCAGCAGCAGAGATCCAGACAACAGAGCAGTACTCAAAATGAGGCAGAATAAAAGAGAAGAAACAATTTCGAAGAATGTTATCATCCGTATATCTTCTTAGGTTTACGGAGAATACCCAGTTTTGATGAGTCTTCTATCCCTGTTATTCAATAACACTTAGCTGCTCCCTATCTACATTCTCGGCCTATCCTTATCTCAAAATTTCAACTGGAAACATCATATCTCATCTCTTGTTCAGTGAGCTTCCTTGAGGTTAGGTGTTCTGTATTGCCTATATAAAATGCTTTCTGAAGCAAACTGCTCAGGTCTGCTAGATAATCTTCAGTGTGTCTTGTGCCATGATGCCATATTGTTATTACCAGTTATTCCTCACTGTACCATAGGGATCACATACTCCAGGGTTTGTATAAAGTGGAAAATACAGTATTGAATGTGTGTAAACTTTAATAATCAGCACTAAAGCCCAGACTCTTCTCATTGTAAATACACTTCTTTCCTATCAGCCGGGGAGTTGGCACATCAGCGGCAAGATGTGTGGATGACTTGACGGTGAAGCAGAGGGAGCCTCAGGACCTCCACCGAACTCTCCAGACCTCTGAGGAAGTGTCCCATGAGAAGGCTCTATCGGGCTACATCACCATTGACACTCCTGTATGTCACTGTGGTGTTGTGTGGACTCACTCCTTATACAGAAGAGAACTACCATGATAATTTTTGTGTCATTATTAGCTCATTGCAGGAGAAAGGCTCCCTTCAATCTGATGTTAGTTTACTCCTCATATTTCATTTTCATCTGGTTCTGTGTCTGTCCCAACCTGCAATTTTTGGGTTGCCACTTTTATTACTTTGGTTGTCCACCAGTTATCAGTTCTACATATGACATAACCTGCCCAAGCCCATTTCTTATTCTTAATCATCACAACAATGTCTTCTAGAACCCTTCCTTGCCAGGCATGAGGGAAACAAGTGAAGAATAATAGTAATAATAGTAAATATTAGCAAATTCAAGAGTGTGCCATGTGTTTGGTGATCACTTTTTGTCACTAATCTTGTCCCTTTCTACAGAATGACATCACAGCCATCTCGGGTGTGCCTGAGGAGCACATCAAGACTCGCCGAGTTATGATCAAAATGCCTACCAAGAACGCAATGCAATCTGGCACTCACAATCTCCACCAGTCAGCATCACAATTTTTAATTTTTTCCATATATTTATTCTTATTGTTTGTATATGATGTAGTTAATCTTTGCTATTCTCAGGATTTATGTACCCCTCCCCCCTCTGTGAATAAGGCACAGACACAAATAGACCGAACATGCTTCCACAAACACTAATTAAGTATTACTTAATACTTAAGATGGCATGTAGCCTGAATGTTTAGAATAACAAAAAACAAAGGTTTCTATTAGAAAAAAAGTGTTCAAAGATTATCACCTAAAGAGGGAAACTGGTTAAGTTTCTGTAAGGAAGAGCTGTGAGAGTGGACCTGTACTACATGTGATGTATGCTCCATACAGGGACATTTAGGATCCTTGTGTATAACTAGCATTTGAAAACTGGAAGAGAATTTGCAAAAGAGAACAATAACCCAACCTCAAGGAAGTTTTGCTATGTTAATTTATTACCAAGGCAAACAGTAAGATGCTGGATAAATTACATTTACATGCACCTATTTGTCCTTCAAGTAATCTTTATTCATTATGTTGTAGGTGGAAGATTACATTTGATGAGCGACAGCGTTGGGAAAATCCCCTCATGGGCTGGGCCTCCACTGCTGACCCACTCTCAAACTCTGAGGTGAGTGAACCTGATACAATTGAGCCTTGAGGCTAGGTATTAAAACCCCCCTCTCCTTGTGAGACTATACGTCTTGAAGAGAAGGTATGAGCTGTGTTATAAGTGAACAGATTAATAGAATGTGTAATTTCAGATGAGCACAAAATCAAGTTAGTTCTAGTTTCTTTATCAAGTATTCTAGTTTCTTTATCAGTAAATAAAATCATTGTGGCAAGCGCTCAGAGAACATGTGCGAGTCACAGGAATTTAGATTTGGCTAGGGCAGTGGTTCCAAACCCATGGTTGCGACCCAAATGAGGGTCGCTGAAGGGGCTTGGAAAAAAGCCATAATTATAATTATATCATACTATAAAGGCCAATTTTTAAAGATAACTTCAGTCAAATTTAAATTTTTCAGTAATGTAGTTGAATTACTTCAGTCGGACAGCATGAAGATTCTCCTAAACTAACAAGAGTAGCGTTATAATAAAGCTCCCATACACATATGATACGGCACATTATACGAGTAGCATTCACGTATAATACTCGTTCGCCAAGCAGACACTGAGGAGGTGGAGGATAAAATCATAAATATCTGAAAGTATAACATTTAAAAATGAATACTACATGTTAACGCATTTAGGGTTGCCAGGCCAGGTTGACTGGATTTAGGGTCACAACCAGAAAAGTTTGGGAATCACTGGGCTAGGGGATGCATTGATTGACCTTTCAGACCCTGGTTCAATGCTCAGATTGATATATAAGATTACTCTTAGACAGGCCTAGCCCACAGCTTCCCATGGATGCCATATTAGAAAATGCTTTTGAGGATATACCTGGCCAACATTACTTTCAGTGTCAGTAGATAATAACAGTATTCTTCACCTGAATCATAAGACCTTTACTTTGTTTTCATGATGTAAATAAAGTTATGATCTGTCGATCAGGTGAGCTTTGCATCTCGGGAGGATGCCATTGCTTTCTGTGAGAAGAACGGGTGGGAATGGATCACAGAGAGCCCTCCGGTGAAGCCGCCTCGCGTCAAGAGCTATGGAGCCAACTTCTCCTGGAACAAGAGGACCCGTCGCTCAACCAAGTAGTACATAAGTGGCCCCAGTTGCTCAGTGGGGGATGGTAGCATGCTGAGGAATCAATTTGAGCTGAGCCCCATGTGTCATACAAAATTGGAAATGTGTATCGAGTTATTTGCTGTTTTATTGTACATCTTTTGCAAAAATATTTACTTCAAGAAATATATTCATCTCCATTCACAAATTTTGGTTCTCAGTCTTGTGTGAAGGTTACATGAAAAGTGCATCTTTCAACACTAAAATTTTTGTCATATGGAAAGAGCAGGTGTGACATTTTTGTACCCTCACACCCATATAGACCATTATTAGAACTAAGATTGGTGATGCAATGAAAGATATGACATACAAAACAGAGCTCAGAAGTCAAAAGTAATGGTTGATCCTGAAAGATATAATGGAAGCCATATATTTATGAGTTACTCAAGTAGTAGAAGGGACACACTTGATTCCAGCATGTTGATTGGTTTTCCTTAAGGTTCATTGTAAATATAATAAAAAAAGGTAAAACAAGCCTTCCCATGGAGTTTGTATTACCCTTTGTAGCTTGTAAGACCCTCTTTAAGGGTTGTGTTACGCCACCATTGTATGTACATATATTGGTGTACAAAGTTTCGCACTTAATAAGTTCAGCAAAAAAGTGCCCGAAACCTGAATCTGTAAAATTTGATACATCAGTCCAATGGCGAAAAGGGTAATTTTCTGGGCTCATACAAAAACTTGCCCATATGTCCCTATGGTCTATTTGTTCAGTGGTATCACTGTGCTCCTTGACCCCCCCACATGGTAGTCAGTCTGGCCTTTCTGCCTTTATTTAACCCGAGAACGGCGACAGACCTCAATTGAGGCTTGCCCGAGGAGAGGCGACAAGCCTCAATTGAGCATGATTTTTGAACGCGTACAGAAATTGTGCCAGTAGGTTTAGATTGCTGAAAATTGGACTGGATCATGTAAAATATGGCAACACTCAGTAGGACTACCCACTATCCCATCTGCCCCCACCCCGAGCTGGCAGCAGACCCCCTCACCCTACCCTCCCAGGCAGCTTCAGTAACACCATGTATACTGCTAGCCTCCCCTCACCCCTCTCCATCCTCCCGGCTGGCCTCTACCCTCCCTCACCTCTCCATCCTCCCTCCCAGTCTCCTTTCCTCACATCAAAAGTGGTAGGGAAAATAGTAACCAGCAACCTATACTATGTAAACAGATGAACCCTACCCCTCACCTCCACCACCAAGACCTCTCTCTCTCTCTCTCTCTCTCTCTCTCTCTCTCTTTCCATTATAAATCCATCCATCTTCCCTTCCTCTGCCTCGCCCTGCTAACCGGCAACCCTATAGAACAGAGATAAAGAGCCAGAGTAGTGACCTACCTCTTACCCTTTACAGCCCCACGTCAATCGTCTTGCCTCGTCTCGTAGCCAGCGCTTGGCTAAATCCTATTTATTGACCGCTGTCACAGCCATACAAATAGTAACCACTATAGGTTTTGAACGTTTTGGTTTTCACTGTCCTATGTGCTCCAATATTCCAAAGGCACTGAGGTATTGTTTTTTCCAATTCTGAGAGACTCGATTTTTTGGTCAACTAGTCGCTTGGCAATGGCTCTCTCCAACCCTGGGATCGCTTTTCTCAGGTTAAGGGTCCTGGTGCATATTCCCAAAGTTTCAGAAATAATCTCTAAAGCGGGAAATTAACCCCAATATGTGCGTAGGATGCAGATAGAGTTCCATTCCTTCTCCTCATAGCCATATGCCTTAGAAGCACCACCCAACAGCTTGTAGCGTAACAAGAATTAGGGTAAAGGTTTCGTTCATGGAGAGGCCCTGCAATGCTACAAAAATTAATGTGCTGGAGAGTATAAATAAAGGATTGCACCACGGCTGAAAAGAAATGTTTAAATTGTGTGAGGTGCATGTAACCTGAACATAATCATTCAGTAAATGACCATTGTTGTGTAGTTTTCCAGACTGAAATTGAGAGAATTTGTAACATAACTGATCATGGCTATTAGTGTTAGGGAGGATAAATTGTGTCTGTTAAATGTTCAGTGAGTTGGAAATAAAACATTGGATATTTGTGATATTATAAAAAAATACCTGGTAAATGATAAATGAAACAATGGATAATTGTGAAACTATAAAAAGAAAAGATCTTCATATTTTAGCGTGAACCCGGTGACTATGATAATGCCAAGTTTATTGAAATGACATCTGTAATCTTCAAGAAAGCAATAAAGACTCACTCATTCACTACGACGTTACAAACAAATCCATCAAGGATTATTTTTTGAGGCTAACATCATTATATTATTGACGGCCCTATGGAGTGCTGCGCTGGCAGCGAAGTGGGGCCTGAAACCTCATCAACGGTAAACGGTAGTTAGGTGGAAGACAAACAACACAGAAATATTAAGTGATATAATGACAGTTAAACTTTAACCAGATGATGGAAAATTCTGAGGAATCTAGATTGTGTGCATGAGACCAAGTGATGATATCGTTGCATGTATAAAAGCAGCATCCAGCTTTGGACTGAAATTTAGGATAAAGAAAGTAGGAGGGAACAGAACTGTCATTAGCATCAGAAACCTGTGCTTAGGAAGAGAAGATGAAGTTTAAAAGAGAAATGGTGTTGCACAGAATAGAAACTAAATTGAAGACCATGAATGTTGCAAAAGTTAGCAAAGAGAGAGAGGAGCTATCGACACCTCTGTAGGTCATCACGTGGGGTCTGACCTGGGGATATTTCTGGTCTCCTCCCTAGATGGGGACTTTGAGGCTGTTTTTTAGTCTCTAACATAATTTTGAGGGAAAATTTGAGGAAATGGTGTGTCATATGCATGTACACACTGACCCCTCCCCCCCCTAATAGCGACTTTCCGCAAACGATTGGCGTGCCCCCACAAAAAAGTCTAGGCCTGTAAAAAACTGCAATTTTACAGAGACTGCAAACCTGTAAAATGGTTAACAGGGTATTTAATGAAGATGGAAATCCAGAAATTGATAATGCTGTGTGACTTTAAGAAGGGGATTGGTAACCTTTACTTTTGAACAAGCTTTTACTCCAGCAGAATTAATAAATTAAAACAATGACAAACTTTGTATAGTTTATTTTCTTACAGAAATAGCTCTTTGGCAGTTATACTTACAGTTGTGACCTCTCTCCTAATATTTAGGAGCTAAAGTACGATTAAAGCCAATAATATAAATTCATGGCAAACCAGACAAAAGGACAAGATGCAAGACAACCCTGGAATATTTTATGTCCCTTGCAGCTAACCCAATGTTTGGTAGAACACAGGATTGGTTATCTTCAGTATTTATTTAAAATAAATACTACATTATATAGCTGCACAAAAGTTGACTGTAAATTATACTGTTTAGAAAACAGTGAACTAAGGGACCAGAAAAATGGTACTGAAAAATATACTGTGGGATGAATTTCAGAAATGGGATATTGTGTCCTAGTTCACATGAGTTTCGCTTCCATCATCAAACCATTGATAAAAAAAAACTTGAAAGTTTTTTTAATTGGTCTTGCATTCATAAATTTTACTTAAAATTTTTATATATAAGTTTGTCTCAGACAATTGACTAGAATTTTGTGTGCTTAAGCTTTGGTTATATACCTTAAAATATGACTTTTTTGTGGTGCCCTTCACCACAAAACACATCAAACAAAAAAGTTGGGATTTTTTTAAATATGTGTACTAAAATTATATTAACCTATGAATGTATTTTTCATGCTCCTTATCACATTTTAGTGAGGCTAAAATTTTAGAGGGAAAAGTCTGAAGTGAAAATATAAAAAGGATGCACCGATGTTCCACAGACCACAAAACTAAGCATACTTACAGACAGAGAAGACAGCACTACACAGGCAGATGGACAGACAGACAAGGAGAGGTAGACTATCAGCTCCCAACATTTGTTAGAACATGAGAGCATTGGAGGCCCGGCTGACAACATCCTGCATGCTGTCCACAGTCATGCCACGATTGGTACGACACAACTCTAATGCCTCTTCCAGCTCCTCAGGAGCCTCAGCAGACACCAGCATTCCATAGAAAGACAGCACAGAGTCAGAGTTTCCCAGAAATATTTTGTTACATATCACCTGCAGGTTGGTGTTGATGCGCTCCAGCTCACACCTGTTGGTCCTGAGGTGACAGCGCCCCTTACAGTCAAAGTAGGAGCAGTCCTCATGGGTGGAGCAGTGTGGGGTGTTTTCCATCATACTCAAGAGGGAGCTTTCATACAGCACCGAGTCAAGGTCGAGGAAGGCCAGGCTGCCTGCCTCGTTCCACCCAAAATGGTCATGCTTTACATCACACAGATGCAGTGGCTCCCTCCCAGCTGTTTCCAGCTGCCCTATATACTTCAAGATGTCCAGAGCCTTCCAAAGCCTCCCCCGCCAACTCAGGCTGAAGGGCTGCATGGGGTTCCTGGTGAGTGGCTCAAAGTACTGCACAGCGTAGTAAGTTCCACAGACACCTGAGACTTTTGGAAAGAGTCGCAGCTTCTCGAACACAATAGCGCTTAGGAACTCGTGGTCTTGGATGAACTGACCAAAGTTGTAGTGACTGACTGCTGATTCTGTCTCTGTGATGTAGAGGTGACTGTAGTTGACCAGGTTACTGATGACCTCCTGGCTCACCTCACTCCCCACAAAGTTGTTCACGTATGTGGTGACCAGATAAAGGAAGTCCTCCTTGGAAGGAATTTTGTGATGCTCAACCTTCTTGCTCCAGTAAATCTCCTACAGACCAAAAGATAAACATTACCCCTTGCAAACTTTGGCAAAAAATAGGTAATCACTTAACAGTAGGGTCAGAAAAGTGACTACTGTATACTGGTTATTTCCTAAATGATCAGACTGTAAACATAAGCTACATAGCCACACCTACACACTTAATAAGGCAAAGAATTCAGATTCTGTTTGGATCAGGAAGCCAACACTGGCAACTCTTCCCTCTTACTGGCACAGGTTGTTGGGGCATGATGATCTTAACTTATATTACTCAATAAAGTTTATATTATTCAAAATATGTGAAGTGAGAAAACTAAGCATACGAAAGGGAAGTTTGAAAAAGTGCAGATAGTCAACATAAGATGTATCACCCAGTGACAAAAGTTTTCAACTTCCAAGACATGTGTGAACAGAAAGAACAGAGAGGAGAAGGTAAGAGAAAATTTGGCCTACGTTTGGGCAGTTGTTGCAGTGTAGATAAAAAAAGAGAAAGAAAGAAAGAAAAGGAATCCCTGATCTCGACAATACAATGAGTTCACAGTTCTCACCAATTATAAATACTGTGGAAGTATTGTGAGTGATGAAACTGAGAAATGTAGTATTGAAACAATGGGAAAATAATCAATAGGGACAGAGGTTCAATGCTGTCATTGAGCCATAGTTTCCAAGTATATTTCATGTAATACATGTACCTAACCCACTTTATATTGACAGTTCAATGTACAAAGAGCATAATAAACAGTAAAAAAAATATAATAAATAAATAAATAAAAAATCATATTATTGAGCCTTTAGAATCATGCTGAATGGGATGGATATTGTGTGGTGTGGGGATGAATTACTGGCCACCCTCTCTTTCCTTCCCTCCCCATCCAATGCCCTCCTCTTCATCATCACTTAGTTGGTTTACCAAAGCTTCAACTTCAAATCCTTTAACCCCAGATATCAGCTCACATTTGAGAAAGCATAATTAACACTCTATAAGTGCTGGTTCATGGCTGACATTTATATTTTATGTGGAGATGCTTCAATATGAAACCACGCCAAGCTCGATGAGTTCTGTGGTGCTGTCACGAGTACCTTAGGGTTCAAGAAGTTGGCTGGGAGCCATTTGGGGTGAGGAGAGCACCAAAGGAACGTATGGAGGGGCAGGAAGGGAGGGAGTAGAGTTGGGGAGAGGAGCCTGATTATCTTAGGACTGCCAACACCCAAGTGAGGTGATGTAGTGTGTAAATATTTAGAAAATAATTGATAGAAAATTGGTGCAAATAGATCTTCATATGGCATTCAGCAATAGTGCTTGCCACACACATTCAACCACAAACAACTGACTGCTACTTGGATGTGGATTTTTATTTATTTATTTTTTTTTTTTACAGTAAAAAAAAAAAAAAAAAAAAAAAAAGCCCACTAATCACTGCCCCTATAAAAACTTTAGAAGAGTGGCAAAAAGAGGGGTCAATTCTGGAAGGAGCGGTGTCTCAATACTCTCCTCTTGAAAGAGTTTAAGTCATAGGCAGGAGGAAATACAGGCGAAGCAAGATTGTTCCAGAGTTTACCGGTGTAAGGGAAGAAAGAATGAAGATGCTGGTTAACTCTTGCATAAGGGATTTGGACAGTATAGGGATGAGCTTGAGTAGAAAGTTGGGTGCAGCAGGGATGTGGGAGAGAGGGAAGCATGTAGTTAGCAACTTCAGAAGAGCAGTCAACATGAAAATATCGATAGAAGATAGAAAGAGGCAACACGGTGGCGGAATTTAAGAGGTAGAAGACTGCTTTGCTTCGTGGGTCACTCTGGGATGCATGTACCTAACTTGGCATGGATGTACGTAACCACACTAATTACTGGTAATATATACTTACATCATCAGCGTCACTCTGCATGCCACTGATGGGCACCTCACGCTCAGCAAGGTTCACTGCAGCCTTGACCACCACTTTCCCTACAGGGATGTTGAGGGTAAACACAGCTGGCTTGTTGAGGTGAAAGGTGTGACAGGTGATGCGGAGGCCTATTACGCCTCTCTCTCTCTCTCTCTCTCTCTCTCTCTCTCTCTCTCTCTCTCTCTCTCTCTCTCTCTCTCTCTCTCTCTCTCTCTCTCTCTCTCTCTCTAAGCCTCATGAGACTTACTCTCTTATCTCAGAAATGGGGGGGTACAATGCTGTTCAAATCCCTTATGCAATAGTCAACCAGCATCTTCATTCTTTCATTGGCTGGTAAACTCTGGAACAGCCTTCTTTTGTCTGTATTTCCTCCTTCCTACAACTTGACCTCTTTCAAGATGGGAGTGTCAAGACCCCTCACTAACAGGTGACAAGATAGAAAGGCTTGCTCTTGCAACTGACTGAATTTACAGGGCAGTGGCTGCAAATTTACTGCTGGGAAACCCTTTTTCTTCTATGGAAAATCTGTGAGTTTGTAAATCCACAAATATGGGAGTTACCTGTACATTGATAGAGCTGTACTATAGGTATTGGTGAAAAAAAATTGGATTTACAGGAGATGCAATGTTTGTTGATGTGAAAAAAAAATTGATGTACAAATTGTGATATGGGAGATGATGAAAACTATAGACACTGAGTCAGCCCTCATTACCATAGTTTAATGGTTCCAGGACCTCCACTCAGATGCTGAAATATGCATGTCTCAATCCATTATATAAAATGCCATACTATTTGCATATAAGCTATTTAAATAATCCTGTCTATCTTAAATCACCTCTATATAACTTAAAAACCCAATCCAATGTAAATGCTGTGTAAATAGTTGTTTTACTTACCTTACCTTACTATATATTGGATGTACCAGAACTGTGATGTAACTAATGATAAAAAGACAGCATTGAAAAACTTGTACGTACCAGAGTTGTGATGTGGTTGTTAATGATGTGTGTTGTGGTACAGAGGAAGGTTGAAGCAAGGAGCATTTCCCTGACAGCCAGCAGGCCAAGCACTGCTAACATGCCCCCCAGGACACACCCCCAAGCTAGCACTCTCCTCCGCCTCCGCTGGTTCATGATTACATCCTCTATGAACTTGGCAATACAGCATGGCAGTAGGAAGGTTATTTTCATTTTCAGAATACAAAACTTGCTTCTCTTGGGCTGGATTTACATTCAGCTTCTTTATGGATTCAAAGCCACTCTTACTTCATTGGTAAAGTTCTGTAGGTATGAGTGGCAGCAGCAATGTTGTTCAAATGGAGTGGTGACTGTGGAAGAGACCAAGTTCTTCTGATGGCCTTGCCACATGTCCATAATCATAACATCATAAGCTGGATGCTCTTATGCAGATGAGAAGTCAGCCTTTGGGGATAAAAAGAAGTCTTAGTTAAGTGAGTCACTGCACAACTTGATGGGTGATGAGGACAAACAAGTGAACAAAAAACACTGAAGTTAAGTTATCAACTAATTCATTTTCTCTGTGAAGTTTTGAAGATGCCTGAACCTTCCTATTTTTTCATGGCATGTTGTGGGTTGATTTTGTTATAATCCAAAATAATGAATCCAAAAATTATGATAAATATGAAATGGAAAAAAAAGCATTATAAAAAATCACACACATATGCCTTAAAAGAGGAAAGATGATATGATAGCAGTAGACAAATGATAGATGCAATCTGTGTGTGGGATGGAGGAACAGCTATAGAAGACAAGAAAGGAACTTGGAAAATACAAGACATTTGAAAGACATCAAGAAATACAGCTTTTCCAAAAGATCCAACAATCAGTGGAACAGCCCAGAGAAAGAGGTTATCCAATGCAACACACACACACACACACACACTTCAAAATGACTTAAATGAGATACATGAATGGAATAAGCAGTGGAAAATGGAATTCAAAACACAAAGAAATGCCATATAATGAAAATGAGAAAGAGTAAGAACAGACTCAAGGCAACAATATATAAGATGGGTGAGATAGCAATAGATGCAGTAAACAACGAAAGGGACCTTGGAGTGATTGTTCAAGATACATTGACCCCTGATAAGGACATAAAAAGAATATTTGTAGATACATATAATTAGTTACAAAACATTAGAGTAGCATTTCATTATATGGTTAACCCAGTAGCAGTGGGGATCATGTTTCTTAATGGTCCCTCTAAGCGAGAAAAATGAGAAAAAATCACCCCTCACACAAACCATTTCATAATATATATCAAAGCATTTATGATCAGATTATGTATCATCTTTTTTTGGGGGTTATATCGTGGCACAAATTTGCCCCGTTGCTGCTGCACGGTAAAGCTACAAATTTGGCCCGTCACTGCTACTGGGTTAAGGATATGATGAAAAAAAATCATAATGGCAATAATAAGACCAAGATTGAAATATGCAGCATTGGTTTGGAAAAAAGATATAAGGAAGCTGAAAAGAATACTGAGTTGTCGAGTCTGCCACATGAGAACAGATTAGAGGAAATGGAATTTATGACGCTTGAGGAGAGGAGATGAAGAGGAGAGGCTTTGTATAAATTTACTAGTAGATTGGACAAATTGGATGAAAGCAAGCTGGTTGTGACAAAGGGGAGGAGGGGGCTAAGAGGTCACAGTAAGAAGCTGAAAACGGGAACATGTCTGAATGATACAGGTTGAGAATCATTTATCCGAAATTCCAAAATCCGAAAACCTCCAAAATCTGAAAGTTTTTGAATGCTGATATGATATGTCACAAAAGAAAATTCCACAAAGTGATGGGAATGTTCCACTGCGTACAGCTGTTGTATGCTGCTCAGGGTTGCCAGGTCCTACTGCTGCATCGATGCCTTGGGCGTAAAAACATCTGTCCACCACCATCATGCGTTTTGGGAAGCTTTTGGGATGGGATTGGGCGGGAACACAGTCCACGACCTAGCAACTCTGGTGCTGCTGTGCGTTATTTTGTTGTCAGCAGTCGCCACAGTAACACCTTAGCTTGTTACTCATTGTGATTATCGCATGTTGTGTGCTCTGTGCTGTAAAGATATTGTTGAAAATGTCAAATCGGCCTGCAGATTCCCAAATCCCAAAAAATCCGAAATGTGCAACACGTTCGGTCCCACGGATTTTTAATAAGGGATTCTCAACCTATATAAAGGAGTAAAGTTTCCCATACAAAAGTGTAGATGAGTGGAATGGTCTAAAGGAAGAGAATGTAGAGGCAGGGAGTGTCCATCAAATGAAGGAGTTTGGACAAATATAGACAAGGAGACAGGACTATCCGAGCTTAGCTCAAGTCCTGTAAACCACAAATTGGTAAATACAAATACACACACACACACACACTATAGTAGGGCTGTAGCCATTGTGCAGGAGAGAAGGATAGATTGACTGCATCTATTTAGATTTTTTATTTTTTTATTTTTTTATATTTTTTATAGTGCCACATAATTGTGAGGGAGTATAGGGGACCATGCTTAAGTGAAAGGAGAGTAACCTGACAGGATGGGAATTCTGCCACAGGCCGGACGTATTTGTTACTCTAACTCATTTTCAATAAAATAAAAAAATCATGCCCTTTGCCATAACTTGAAAAGAGGCATAACTCGAAAAGTAGACATTTGCGACGGAAATGAGGTACAAAATCGTGCAATTCACTAAATCTATCACCAGAAAAACATGAACCACGTCAGAAAATCGTTGGTTGGGTGAAACGGTAAATTGTCCGAGGACTTTGCCCCCCTTTGACCCTCCCACCTGCTACGTGAGGCTCAGCCCCCATCGACCCCCCCCTACATTTTTGTGAACTAAAAAATCTCGCAGAAACAAATCATTTACAATAAACTGTACAAAGAAATGTTGAAGAGGACATTGAGATATCAGAAGCAGTGTTGACCACCTTAATGAAGAAGGTGAAAGACTGTAATGCCACCAAACCTAACTGCTGCACCCTGGCCTGCTACCATTGCTCCAACTGTCTCCAATGCATCGGCAATACTGTTAGCTTAAGTTAGTTTGGGTTAACTTCTAACCATGTGCACCTTCATATTATGGTACTACACATTTACTAAAAGATGAAAAGTATGACACAATCAGAAAGGTATCACTCGAATGCAACTGGTGTAAAACTAGGTAAATAACTATTTTTTCTACCTTTCTACCTATGCCCTTCTTAACAATTATCAGCTACTGTAAACCGAATCACAAGAATGTAGAGCTACATCAAGACCGCGACCTCATCAGCTGCTGCACCTCACGCTGCCTTACCTTTAGCCTCAAGGGTTTCTCTTGTTCATCGACTGCCATGGCACACGAAAGCCTCTGCACGGGTTCTGGGCCATTATATGGTGTGGTGACTTCTGAATGTGGCGGTGTTAACACCGGTGTTAGTTGGATACGGTTCGGTAAGTATTTACTTTATGCACCCTTCCATATCTCGTTTCCTACTTGATCAACTGCTCTTCTGCTGTCATATGAATCGTTACTTCCTCACGTCTACTCCAGTGGCCAATCTTGCAGCAGGATTGTATGCAAGGATTGTATAGGATATCGGGGATCCAAAGGCTGCCTATGGACCGACTGCATCCAGAGGTCCGAAGATGCTTCCCTGTCCCAAAGACACTCAACTCAAACGCCCTGCCGGCTGCCACTGTGCCACAGTGCCACTTCTTCATTTTCAGGGGGCTGCCGAGCCGAGTCTGCACTCCGCATATTCGTTAACAACTCGTTTACCAATAAATAAAATAACTACATATTTATTAGCAACGGTATCACTTATATTGCATAGGTGGTAACTGTTCTCCATCGCAACGGGGTTACGGTTTGGAGGGTCAACAAAACAACATGCATCGGCGGCGCGGAGGCGTTTACCGTTTACCGTTGATGAGGTTTCAGCAGGCCCCGGTCCGCCGCCGTAGCAGCGCTCCACAGGGTCGCTAACATTATAGCAGTAATATTAGCACCTAAAGCTGTCCTCAATCCTCATGTTTGTGAAGTCGTAGGATTTAGTGAATAACGGAGTCTTCAGCGCGCTTTCTCGAAGATTGCCAGACTGCCACTATTCTTAACATCCCCGGGTAACTCATAATAGAGCCGCGGCGGGGCACTCTTCTCAAATGCTCTGACACCCAGTTCCAGGTTGACAGCCCAGTACAGAACAGTGTAGACTCTATATAGAGTCTACACTGTTCTGTACTGTCTCACTATATAGCTGACATATATGGCGGTGTCCAAATGAAAATCTTGTAGTAAATTCCTAAAATATCCAGGTTTACCAAGTCGCGTTGCTTGATAGGCCAAGACATATTTTGTAGACTATTCGTGCCTTAATGGGTAACCAGTGCAAGTCTAAAAGTGCAGGCTCTGTTCATGACAAGTTGTAATTTCTTCCCCTTTTGTTGTATTTTACAACAATAAATATTTCAATTCAATTAAATTCAGCAGATATTTAATTAGGAAGGCCATAATAAAGTGAGTTACAATAATCCAGCTTGGGGGCTCCCGAGTCTCTGCCTTGCGCTTCGGCGGGGTGTTGGAGCGTGGGTTCGAGACCTATCAGTTACCATGGGGGTGGAAAGGTGGGCTCTTTCCGACACCCTCAGCCCCGTTGTTGGGCCTCCTCCTTGAAAGAATTGGGCATCTCTCTACCAGCCGTCTGGGGGGTTGCGCGGCATGCACCGCCTTCCTCCATTGGGGTACGTAGGTCCCCCCCCCCCAAAAAAAAAAAAAAAAATCCAGCTTTCTATATAGTTACGTGATTATATATAAGCATCTTCATAGTCTTATCATCCAGATATTTCTTGACAAATGCAATATTTCTTAGATGGTAGCCTGCCGTTCTCACCACCTGCATGATTGATCGATATGTTTTTTGAATGATAGAGTGCAGTCAAGTATCACACCTAAATCTTTGACTGACTTTTTTTACATTCAGAGTGTCATCTTTTATCCGAAGAGTGGAAATATATCTACTCCCTGAGATCCTTGTTCTTCCCCACAATCAAGCATTCAGTTTTATCCTCATTTGATATCAGCTTCAGTTGCGAAGATGGAGATGGCTTCTTCTTCTTCTGGAGTGTTTAGACTCAGGTTACTCTACATATTATTACCGGCTACCGGAGGATACAGCCAGGATATGAGGAGAGAAGATGCGCGGTTTGTTTTGCTGGCCCTACGGCCTGAGCCCGAACTTGAACAGTTGTGCACGCCACCTATATTACTGCAACAACTATCAATCAATCACTTGTTGTATTGAAGTATAATTGTTACAAGTCCCAGAGAAACACAGGTATGTTATCCGTTTTTAAGTTTTTTTTTTTTTAATTAGTTGGTGTTAAGGTGTTTAAGGCGTGAACTGTTATCTCATTCGTCAAACAGGGCCGGTGTTACCGTGGCCTGCTTCACAAGTTGATTGTAGTAAGTGAGATAACACAATATATAGCCTTCTAGTTGGCCGAGCGGTAGCCGTTATAAGTTCACTTTAGTTCTCTCTCTCACAGGGTCAATACAAATACAAAATGTATTTTAACTATATCAACAGTTGTACACAAAGTTTACAGTTTAAGTGAGCTGATAGTCGCACGATTTGAGAACCAGCCACACCACAGGGCGCAGGGCGGCGGAGCACCGCTCGCCTGCCCGTCACACATCTCTCCTCGTCTTCGCGTTGTTCGCTCGTTTTATTTGCTTGCAGTTCGTCCGGAAGGGTGTGGGTTCCGGTTGATGACTGCTGATGAAAGTCATTATTTGCTGATCCTAGTGTCAGTTCATCACAGCTTCCCACGGCCAAAAGCACGACGTGTTGTTAAACATCCTGTTGTGCGACACCAACCGGATGTCGCCACACGTACAGTCATACATTCATATACATATGACGATATATATATATATATATATATATATATATATATATATATATATATATATATATATATATATATATATATATATATATTTTACATCGCTCGATCCCCTAGAAGTCGCGACCCCGCGACTTACCCCACCTTTACAAATTTCTGTACCTACCCATGTTATAGTCGCCCAAAGTATACTAGCTAAGCGTGGTCTTGTTACAGTTGGTTTAAAGATTATCACACAAGTCAGAGCCCGCCTAACGATACAACATCGGGAAATGCCAATGATAATAATCATGGAAGTAACAAGAAATGGGTAATGCACATCTGTGACGCCAAAAATAATTCCCGTAACGGGTAACAGTGGTATGTCAAGCAAAGGGGTAAGCAAGACTTGTCTGCTTACTTCCAAAGCTTACAGATATTCACATGCTGGTTACAATAAAAGTTAGGGACAGCATCTGCTCAAGTTTAGTTAAGTCTGTCTTTGCAGAGAAAAATGTCTGTTTCAAGCAGAAGCACATGAGGTTCAAGGTTAAAAAGTACCTATCACTATGTTAGTCTACACCCTCGGTTATTACGGCTCCCCCCCCAAAAAAAAAAACTTTAGAAGACTGGCTGCCTTGCATCAACTCAGCAATAAAAGAAAATAGTGGGTTAGAGTGTAAAGTATTACTGAAGCACTCCCTTCTCGCATGAAAAAAAAAGATGCAGGCAAAAGCTCAGGAACCAAACATAAATTAGTAAATGCAAGGATGCAGGTTATAATCGTGTGGTGGAAAGATACACAAAGCAGCGTCAGGCTGAACCTCAAGCCGGCGCTAGTCTTTGGAGACGATCACTATGCACATTCTGTTTATAAAAAAAAAAAAAAAAAAAAAAAAAATCATAAAGCTCAAATTTCCGTCCACCTAATTATCTGACTATTTCTGCCTAAACCACGGGTAAAAGATAACACCAAGGATTTTTTTTTGTTTTCTTATTGCCGCTGGTGACACCCAAAAAGGTTTAGATCAGAGGATCGAAGGTTCCCCTCCCCGACGAACGTGTCGACGGCAAAAGAAGCTTGAAAAAGGACCCAAAATTACTTTAAGTGCCATAAAAGTTGGCTGACATAATCGTGCAGGTTGTCAGTGGGACTGTAGTCAAGGGATACTGCACTCCTTCGAAGAGGAACTTTAAGGACAATCATGTACAGGTAACTCTCGATTTACGCGAGTATTATGTCCTTGAAGAGGTCGCGTAAATAAAAAACAATGTAAATCAAACAAGAAGTAGGTTTCTATTGAAAAATAAATATTCACTTCATTCAGTGGAGAGAGAGAGAGAGAGAGAGAGAGAGAGAGAGAGAGAGAGAGAGAGAGAGAGAGAGAGAGAGAGAGAGAGAGAGAGAGAGAGAGAGAGAGAGAGAGAGAGAATATCCATATCACCGAGATATTCACTCAGGCACTCAGTCTCAGCCTCACTCGTGTGAGGAAGAAATGAGAGACACCATGAGCGACTGGCTAGTATTGGTACCGGTACCGAGCAGTCTGGTGCCGGTACCGTACCGTATAGCTGGTACCGTTAGTACCGGTACTGGTACCGGTACCTGCCCAGTGCCCACCCCTATTGTTGAGTAGCGTGGCAGCGTGGGTACTATATTGTTGGTCAAGTGGCGCGCGGGAAGAATTGAGCTCAGCTGTGTGGTCGCTGTGCCGTGTGAGTCCAGTTGCGTGAGACATCTGGTGGTCACTCCATAAAATATCGCGTATAAATGAAAAAACGTGTAAATGAAACATTTATTTGGATTTTGGACCCCGCGTTATTTAAAAAAAAACGCGTAAACCAAACTCGCGTAAATCGAGAGTTACCTGTACACAAGGAACTCTAGTAATAATCTAGCATTAGCGACAGAAATGGTTTCTCCATCTGTCCAGTTTCCTTGTTTTAAACACGAAATCAAATCAGTAGACAGCCTATATGCGTCCACTGGCCTGTTAAAAAGGCCACTCGTTTGCAAAGTGTCCACAGCAAAATTTACACCCTTTACGAGGCTGTGTTGCCCATCTTCCCAAAATGTTTCAAGAAAAAGTGACCGAAACGCATCACAATCCTCTCGTTCCGTGAACGCGCTCTTGTTTATGAGGGCCGTCGTTCCCGTTCCCGGGATTGACCTTCGAGCGACTGAGATATTTTATCTCCCGGATCTGAGACGAATGAAATGTCCATGACAATCTCATTTTGAAACAAGAAGTCCCTGGCCGAATAATCTGCCTCCCTTACTACCTGAAAAATGCCTAACTGCTGTTGCTGTGACTAGGGGCAGAAGCCATTGTGGGATTAGTAAGGTAAGTAAATACCTCTTGGTTGCTCATGCAGCGTAGAAGGAGAAAGCACCCTTTAAAGACTGCTACCACTCCTTACATGACAGTTACCGTTATCCTTGACGGCCCTGTTCTTTTTCCTTTACCCACTCCTTATAGTCCTCAGTGAGATCTTGTAACTTTGGATCGGGTTTCTCTGCCATTAAAAAAGAGTTACTAGTAAAATGAGGAATAAAATGGTAAAAGAAAAAAAATATCGCTGCAAAAAATAATTAAAGTAATAATCATTCACCGCTAAGTATATGTGCTCACTCCTCCCCGATGCTTTTAAAATGCATAATAAAAGAGGAAATAGAATAATGAGTGAGGCTTAGCAAGACAAAACTTCTCCACTGTGCAATAAAATACACAAAAGAAAGGAGAAAAGAAAATGAATGATTATACATAAAATGCGTAACAATGTTACTCAAGAAAAATATTAAACATCCACACGCCAGAAAAATCAACAGCTGAAAAATCTAAGAGATTAGATACGGTCCCACACGCCTAAACACGTGAACATAATAATAAGAATTCAACTGAAATCATGTTACAAGTGGTTTAATTACGGAAACCGTATCAATGTAGTGTCAGCTAAAATGTGTTAAAAACCTCGAAGACAGCAACTCGATACCCCACTACTCAGCACCGTTGTTCCCCGTCTGGTAGCGGGGAGGGTTTGGCGGCGGGCGGGCTGTGTGGAGTCGCGGGGCGGGGCGGGACGTTCCCTCGGGTGCGGCTGGGTGCTGACTTGACGCTCACGGAGCAGGAAGGTCGCGCGCTGCGTCAGCAGAACGCTAGGTACACGCTTCTCTGTCTCTGCCGTCACACACTGTCACTGAAGTTACGGTTGAGAGAGAGATATAACAATTTCGAGTAGTTCGTAACCACGCTGCACACCATTTTATGTTAGTAGCTTTTAAGCTCGGTGTCGCACAACAGGATGCTTAACAACACGTACGTCATGCTGTTAAACATCCAGTTGTGCGACACCGACCGGGTGTCGCCACACGTACAGTCATACATTCATATACATATGACAATATATATATATATATATATATATATATATATATATATATATTACAGGTAATAAAGTGCAGTTAGTCGAAACGGGCTGCTCTTCACTGTGAGGTGAAAGAGGGGGGGGGGGGAGGGTAGGGGGGGGCGGAGCTTAGCCGGCGGCCGGAGCCAGCAATGGTTATGTTTCCGGTTCTGGGAAGAGCATAGAAATGCATTGTGCCACGTACCAATGATAACGTGCACATATTATACGTCCTATAAATCGCTAGTTGACTGGATATTGAAGAGATATCTCAAATTCTTCTCATCTTAGGGGAGAAACCACCATTAGCTCGTGACGTCATCAGGCTGCAGTGGAGTACAGCAGACGACAGTGCCAGTGTACGTTGTGTCCATTTTTTTTTTATCAGCTATGGCCATTCCAGCTCCAAACTGCGCCCAACAGGTATGTTATATTTACATTTGTCCAATAAAAAAAGTTAACCATGAAGGTTGTGGAAAGGCAAGACAGTAAATTAACTCAGGGAACAGGTCGTTGGCGGGCCGCTGTCTTATATCCGAATGATAGTTTTGTGCCTGAAGTGTTCAGTGACTGGGGAACGTGTTGTTCCATTGTTGCTGATTGACACTGATCTGCTTATATACTGTGCGGTAAGGGGATCAACAGGGACTGCATTTTGTTTTATCATCATAATCATCATAATAATAATGACAATATTGATATTATTATTGCTCTATTATTATACTATTCTAGGTCGTGGGGCGAGTGCACTACAGAGCTCCGTGTGTGTGTGTGTGTGTGTGTGTGTGTTAGGGAACGGCTGTTTATGCACGGAACATATAACTATAAATACTTAAGCAAAAACAGTATTGTTACAACACAACGTTGTTAGCATGTCAATGATTCTGCGGCTAGCCCCAGCCAGGCCCACGGGTTCGATAGGGAAGGAAATTGTGCTAAGAAGTCTATAAATAAAGTGGCCTGACTCCTACTATTTTTAACAGCATCCTCAAGGAAACAGCGAAGCAAAATCTATTTATAGTCTGTGACGTGCAACAAACCATGGTCCAGCACTGCATCGGTTCCCCCGGGGCAAGTATGCGGCAGCGGCAAGCAGTCGCTGGGGAGAGTGACTGTCGAACGTGGCGATGTACGGTTGCCGATCGACAAGGTAAGGAATCAGCGATTGCATTTTGTTTATACATGATAATAATTATAGTGATGGTAGTAGTAATAGTAATAGTAATAATTATAATTATATTATTATTATTATTATTATTATTATTACCGTACAGTGAAGTAATTGGTCACCATTTTTTACCTTTCTTTGCCCCCCCCCCCCCCAAAAAAAAAAGTTGCAATAAAAATATCTAAAACGTGATACAATAATTTTTTTGTTTATTGTTTGGGCTACATTTTGAGCATGATAGAAAATATTTTGAAGGCGACACTGATGCACCCAAAGTAGGTACTCGTCATATAATGTAATGTAAATAACATTTATTTAAAAACTCATTTTTGCTTGATTTCACAGATCTCATGCAAGAATCATTTTGTCTAAGGAGAGGCTGCCGGACAGCATTTATATTTTCTCACGTTTACCAATAAATAAAACAACGAGAACGATCAGCTAAATTTTTATTAACAATAGTGTGAGTTATTGTATTGAAGTGAAATTGTTACAAGTCCCAGAGAAACACAGATAATTTAAGATAATTGAAAGAATAGCTCAAGCTTCGCGGGCCCTGTGACCCTATCGCTGGTGACACCTGCTAAGAATTAATATAGCTACCTCATTTAGCAATGTCCTTTGCATGGTGAGGAGACCAAAACTGCACCGCATGTTACTGACTAAACTATTGTAAAGCGGAAGTACTACATCTATTTTTGAATAAAAAGTTTCTCTTAATGAATCCCAGCATTCTGTTCGCCTTATTTGCTGCGTCGATGCATTGCTGTGAGAATTTGAGGTTTGACGCGATTTTGACCCATAGGTTCTTGACGCAGTGAACGCTTTTGAGTTTGACGCCTCGCATTTCGTAATCGAACTTCTTATTTCTTGTTCCAACTTGAAGGACCTGGCACTTATCTACATTAAAGGGCGTCTCCCATCTATCAGACCAAGCCGAAATTTTATGCAAATCCTCTTGGAGGCTTTGTCTGTCTTCGTCAGTGAGAACCGAGTTACCAATCTTTGTGGCGTCAACAAATTTACTAATGAGATTATTGATTCCAACATCCACATCGTTGATGTAAATAATGAAGAGCACTGGGCCAAGAACCGAGTCCTGAGGGACGCCACTAGTGACCGGCGCCCACTCTTGAGTTAAATCCGTCGATCACCACTCTTTGTTGTCTGTTGCTCAACCAATTCGCGTTCCAGTGGTGTTCTTGACCGTCAACACCTAGTTGCTTTAATTTATAAAGTAATTTATGATGTGGAATGCTTTCTGAAAATGAAGATAAACTACGTCCAGTGATTTGGTTACGTCATAAACTAAGAAGAGGTAGTTATAAAAGGTCAATAGGTTTGATAGGCAGGATCTTTTGTTACGGAAGCCATGTTGTGAATCCCCAAATAATGAGTGGCTTAACTCTGCTCGAGTAGCTTACCTACAACTGAAGTTAGACTAATGGGCCTGTAATTACCCAGTATTTTTCTGTCTCCTTTCTTAAAAATCGGTGTTACATTAGCCTTTTTCCAATCCGAAGGGACGATGCCTTGTCGCAAGGACATATTGAAAACGGTTGTAAGAGGAGAGTATTTCGCTCTTTGTTTCTTTAAGCAGTATAGGATATATTTTGTCAGGCCCGGGACCCGTATTTGTTTTAAGGGACTGGAGAACTTTTAGGATTTCATCGGTAGTTATTACAAAGTTAGGCAATGCATGTTCGAGATTTACTTTAGTACTGTTGTCGTCGCTGGTGGTGGTAGTGGAGGAAAGACTGCAAGTATTAAACACCGAGGAAAATAAATTGTTTAATAAATTCGCAATGTGTTGGCTGTCAGTCACCAGTTCACCGTCACTGTTTGTTGGAGGTCCATTTCCACTTCTGATCGCCTTCCTGTTGTTTATATAACTGAAGAAGGATTTTGGATTATTTTTACAGTTGGCTGCAATGTTTTCTTCATATCTACGTACGCTTTGCCCGACCTACTAATCTTTTTACTTGCCGCCTGGCTTCATGATAAAGTCTAATGTTTTCGGGCGTGCTTTGCCCTTTTTTTAGCCTGAACGACAATTTTCTCTCCTTAACCGAATGTTTGATTTCGCTATTAAACCAAGATGGACTTTTATTAGTGCTACTTCGCTTCTCGCACAATGGAACAAATGTGTTCTGCTGAGTGAGTAAATGATTTTTAAAGTTTAGCCAGGCTTCCTCTACGTTGCAATCATCTCATAGTTATATTTGATAGTTTTTGTCGGATTTTTACGAAATTTGCTCTTTTGAAATTGGGCACCTTTAGTTTATTTTCAGTCACTGCTGTTTGAGCTCTAATATCGACGCGCACTAATTTATGATCGCAAGAACCGAGGTGTTCTGCTTCCGTAACATTACTGACTAGGTTATCCTGGGTCGCTATAACAAGGTCTAGTATATTATTTTGTCGAGTTGGTTCAGCAACCATTTGACTTAGGTAATTATCGAAAAATTCGATCATTCCATGTGACTCGCCTTCTGTACCCGACAGTGTCGCCCAGTCAATATGAGGGAGATTAAAGTCTCCTAATAGTCGCTGTTATTAATTAAGTGACGGCCTTAAAACGCTGTACATTCCTACATCATCTTCGAGTGATTGCCCCGGAGGCCTGTAGGTGACATATATTTAGATTAATTTTTGCAATGTTTACTCGCACGCAAAAATGTTCAACGTTACTGTCTTGGTGTTCTGTCAGAGGGGTTGCAAATACCTTTTGACGTAAAGGGCGACACCACAACCTGTACGGAGGACCCAGGGAAGCTGTGAGGACCATGTTGAGCTGTCGCATCGTGACATTAGGGCCGCCTTGAGGGTCCTGTGAAATCGTTCCACCATGCCGTTAGCTTCAGGGTTGTAGGCTGTAGTGTGGTGGACTGCTGTACCCAACAGCTATCCCAAGGACGTCCATAACTGCGACGTGAAGGCGGTGCCGCGGTCGGATGTGATATGATCTGGAACGCCAAATCTGGCGATCCATCCGGAGAGCAGGGCCGCGGTGCAGGAGGCTGAAGTGGCGTCGGGCATTGGTACGGCTTCAGGCCATCTGGTAGAGCGGTCCACGATGGTGAAAAGATAACGGTGTCCTGCTGACTGAGGAAGGGGACCCACGACGTCCACGTGGATGTGGGCAAACTGTCTCTGAGGTTGGTGAAAGGATCCAGGGCCCTTTTCGGTGTGTCGGTGGACTTTGGATTTCTGGCAGGAAGAGCAGGACCGAACCCAGTTCCCCGGGTCGCGGGAGATGCCGTGCCACACGAACTTTTGTGTTAGCAGTCGTGTTGTCGCTCGTCGTGAAGGATGTGACAGGTCGTGGACGAGGTCGAAAACGTGACGGCGAAGGGATGCTGGTATCCATGGGCGTGGTTGCCCGGTGGTGGCGGAATCACCCAGGGGAACGCCCTTCCACTTAAGGGCTGTGTACCAGAGACGAGAGGCTGAAATGTTAACACCCCGTTATTGATTACCACGCAAAAGCAGGTTCTGGTTTTCGTGAGTCTGTCTCTCTACTCTTTCATAGCACGACTGTATGTGATGAACCGAGCGTATGAATTTCATGCAATTCAGTCTGAGTTGATGAAGTTAGGTTAGTTTTGATAGAACGCAGTAACGAAAACGGTTTCAGTTTGGACGTTTTTCGCAGGCAAGTCGTCATGGAGCTCAGCCAAAGCAGAAGGTTTACTCGGCTGACGTGCCTGTTCGTCGCTTACTTGTTGGCGCTCACCGTCGTGCTCACGCTCAGGTAAGTCAGACGACCGATCCAGCGGCATCCATAATTTGCTGCAATCCACATTCAGCAGTATGTATCAGTGTATCTGTGCCTTCAATGCCTTGACTTTCGTCCGAACTGATTTAACTAAAGTTCCAAATAGGATAAGAGATCAGTAAAGGCGATTTTGTTGAATCACTTTTCAGAAAATAGATGTACAGCCATGGCTGATAGTCCATGAGCAGGTGGCTGGGGAAGCCACAGCCAATACACTGTGCAGAGCGTTCGAAGAAGTACGTTAATTATCCTCACCCCTCTCAACGTGGCCGCTCCTTGGTGAACGAGTTAACGAGTTGTTTGTAGTTACATATAATATGTTAGGTGTGGGAACCATTTATGCTGTATTGTGAAGATGAAGTTAAAATACAATTTTGTTACAGGCTCTGGCGGAGGTATAAGAAAGGTCAACGCTCATGTGTTGGATAATAATGTATGATGTATAATGTAAGAGCACACAATCGACTGAACATGCATGACCTTATCGTAAATCCTGTATTACAGCTATTATCATTACCAACACAATAGGGAAGATCTAGCGAAACCATTATATAGTTACCATTAAAACCTCCAAATCACCTAACAGTTGTTTTGAGTGTCCTTGCGTGAATTTTATCGTAACAAAGCAGTTGCCGCGGTAATAATTCGTTTGGCAGGATTTGCTCACACATCACTCTCGTGCCTGACAAACACAAAGCAATACAACAAGGGTAAGTGACCATATGTATTGATCATTGCTTTTGTTAATGCTTTCATTAGTAAATAATAACATTATTTAATTCAGTGTGTATAGGCAGCATTTGTATTATGATGAATACATTGCACCAAGTAATTGATTTTGTGGCAAACATAATGCGTCCATTAATAAATAATAACGTCATTTAAAAAAAACAGTGTCACAATAGATGTTTGACCACCAGTGTGGACGCGCCCTAAGATACCATGCAGTGACCATAATAACCAGAATGTTTCAGTGTTGCTCCTCATCCATTGCTTTGTTTGATCGTTTGGTCACCTTTCTTTCGACAGTTGCTGTAGAAGTGTTATTATATGATATGGCAAATGTTGGTATTTAATTCCGGTGATTATCCCCCATACATTTCCCCAGATATGTTAGAAAGACGAGAACGTGGACGCGGACCACAGGCTCAGGCCAATAAACCTGAGGTGCTATTGCAAAGGGGATTGATAATCGGTCGTTATCAGGCCAATGAGTCAATTAGTCAGATAAGCCGAGAGTTGGGCTTGTGTAGGAACACTGTGACAAAGTGGATTCGACGGTATGAGGAGGAAGGTCATATCAAAACCAGACCACGATCAGATCCTTTGATGTAAAAAAATAAAAAAATAAATAAATAAAAAGATGCTAGACTCAGTGGCGCAGCAGCCCCAGCACCATTCAAGGCCTCGCTGACATTAACACGGTATGGCATTAGCATGTGTTGTATGTGAATATTCGGGACACATTTATTGTATCTAAATGTAATATAACATGTTCAATAGGATCCCGATCGTGAATCTGAAACCGTTAAATTACTTTTAGTCATTAATGGTTTTTGAAAGAACTACGTCAATTTTCACAGAAAATTACAGTAATAGCTATATGTTAATGGTTGTAATTAGTGGTGTCTGTAATTGGCACGGTAGTATTGATTGATTGATTGATAATTTATTGTTGCAGGTAAACAACAAGGGAGAAGGGAGGAACATGCCATCCCAACCCCCAAGCAGGACAGTGTGTGATTATACAGCTATTAATACATGTGTAGGTAGGGGAAGGTGGGGTAAGACGGACCCCTGGGGTGAGATGGACCCCCACCTCAAATATGAATTAAAAAGGGCATGATTAAAATTGATGCCGCTAGATGTCCTCAACATCAACTGTAACTCACGCGGGTGCAACCGGAAGCCAGGTTCAGTACCGCATTTGCGCTCGATGTGGAGGTTTGTGTTTTTGGACAGTGCTGATGTTATTTGGAGAAGGTAAGATAATTATTTTTTTGCATTGATATACTGGTTGTAATGATTTAGTAATCATGCTGCATATAGCCAATCGTTTGTGCATTATAGGTATGTGCCATAAAATGATATATCAAACATAGATGTTTTATTAAAAAATGCATAATGCGAATATTTACGTATGGGGTGAGATGGACCCCGAGGGGTCCATCTCACCCCATACTCTAAATATTTTACAAACACTTAGCATTTTCTTTTTTTTCCTTGTAGATGCCCCGGAAATACGTGAGGATAAGTAATAGAGGGGGATGGAATACAGAAGCAATGCAGAATGCAATATCTGCAGTAAAAGAAAAAAAGATTCTAAGAGAGGTGAAGGGTGGGTTTGCTGTGACAATTGTAAACGATGGGCACACGAGCAATGTGCAGGGATACTGGATGATGAGGATGATATTGAGTGTTTTATTTGTGATCTATGCAAGGAATGATCAGGCAATTTGGCATAATATAGCACTATAAAGTATCCCTGTAGATGTAAAATGGGCACAGAAGCAAATGTATGATGGTAAAGGATGCTGAAAGAAGGGTTTTCTTTGTCATTTATTCCAGGAAGATTTTTTTTTTTTTTTTTTTGTCAAGGACTATGATGAACCCTTAGGTACGAAAATGACAGGGGTAAGACGGACCCTGGGGTCCGTCTTACGTCATTTTTTTCGGAACCAATAAAAGTTACTTTTTTATTTTAATCATAGTTTAAATTTTTCCATCAAATAACCGTGCCTAGGTTGCGTATTGGAATCATAAGACCCTAAAGTACCACCACAACCCCTAAAACATTAAAAAAATATCAAAATGTGGCTTATAGACCCATTTCTTTCTTAAGGGGTCCGTCTTACCCCACCTTCCCCTATATAGCACCATGAAACTAAAAAGATACAATGGTAGGAAGGAATGCACAACAAGGGAGGGGAGATGTATCTTTTCTACGATATTTGTTTTGCAAATGAATGTGACTCTTAATAGTTAATTAACGTAAAGGCGGCTTTACACCTGGCAATTCCTAGTCGGCAATACAAGCGCGGCTGCATTTTTGGTCTGGGTCTGGGTTTGGGAGCCCTTCTCGCGGCAAGTTTTCTGCAGCTGAGCGCGTCCGTCTTGTATTGCCCAAGGCAAGTATAGAGAGGTAACGTCACTCTCATAGAACCAAATTTTGAAATGAGATTTTTTATTAGGACCTCTCGGATGTTTTTTTATGTTATAAACTACTACAATAAAATAAAATAAGATGTGGATTTTTTGCGATATACCCTATGAAGCAATTGTCGGTGAATAAAAAATATAAATAGAAAGGTTCACAGCATCTCATCCAGGACGATGATTGGCTGGCGTCTCGATAAGCTCCGCCCCTTCCTCGAGCCTAATTAAGCCCCGCCCCATCCTCGTTGTCTGCCCAACAGTGTTACCAGATCTAGCATAACATTCTGCTTTCAGCATAATCTGAGCATATTTTGAATGTCTAGCAAAATTTCTAGCATACCCCTCAATTTAGCATAATTCTAGCACAATTCTGAGGCGTTTGGCATAATTGTAGCACAATTGACTAAAGAGGTGAAAATTAACTGAAAATTGAGTAAAAGTCCAACACAAATATGAGAAATAATCTCAAAGTAAACAATAAGCAATAGGAAATGATTTGATGTGCTTTTTTCAGGAAGAGTGTGTCCGTTTTTTAGGTCACATGTGTAGGAACCCTGCTACTGACTCCCCTCAGGAGCCTCAAGTGTGTGTTCGTACATACGTATCGACATCTACCACCCCGCCAATGCAATGTCCATTGTCTGAGACTGATTCATTGGGTCCCATAATTTTTTCTCTCCTTTAGCACAATTTTACCTAATCTAGCATAATTTTACACCGAGTTTAGCATATTTCAGCACATGTGATCTGGTAACACTGCTGCCCAAACCGACGGCTTCACACACCTCACTCCCACCCTGTTTCCTGACCCCAACATTCATTTTTACGAAAAATGAGACCACCATCATCTTCCTGAGAAAATTATGCATCACACTATAGTCTGTTCAGAGCATGAAGTCCGTTCAGGGTGGAGCTGGTATCGTCGTTTACCTCTACCCATGCTGCCAAATCAGCCTTCGTACATGCGTTTCTCTCTTATTTCCCATCTATGTGCTATTTGAAAGCGATATTTTATATATTCTGTATATAGTAAAGGAAGCTACATAGTACAATGAGTGTCGATGTTTAGGATTTTAACAAGGATTTGTCTAAATTCTATGACAGGTGGCAGAGATTTTTTCCCATGTTGCCACGTTGTGGTGTTGGTAGTGGTGGTGGTGGTGGTGGTCGGTGTGTCCCGCTAGGTCCCTCCCCCGGGTCGAGAGGGAGAGAGAGGGAGAGAGAGAGAGAGAGAGAGATAAACAGGTGGGTTGTGGGTGGGTAGGCCGGGAGAGAGTGCTAAGCTGATAATTGGCGGTCGAACTGGAAGCGCTGCACTCATGGGAATTCTGGAATCTGCCACACCTTGAACCGACTTCATGCTCCGAACAGACTATAGCATAAATTTGAAACAATAATGCAAAATTACACATACGAAAATCAGAGTTAAGTGAACTATGGGTATTCTTCAACTCCTTAGTACTCAGCTGGTTTTCGTCGCATCACTTTTATAAGCCGAGATCACGAATCTGCATGCTTTTCTGCTTCTGATGGTGTGTGGTACGTCCCGAGGTAAAAATATGCATAGGGTCAAAAACACCTCCAAACATAAGCCACGCCGTGACGGTGTTCATTAGCTTCGGCATTTGTTTACTCAAGTCAGACTCGCCGCTCACCTCACGCCCCATCTGTGTGTGAGCGGCGAGTCTGACTTGAGTAAACAAATGCCGAAGTGAATGAAAGCGTCACGGCTCGGCTTATGTTCGGAGGCGATTTTGACCCTATGTATATTTTTACCTCGGGAGATACCACACACCATCAGAAGCAGAAAAGCATGCAGATTCATGATCTGGGCTTATAAAAGTGATGCGACGAAAACCAGCTGAGTACTAAGGAGTTGAAGGGAAATAAGTGCAAGAACATGTTTACTCCGTCCTTCACTTAACTCTGATTTTCGTATGTGTAAATTTACATTATTGTTACAAATTTATGCTAGTGTGATGCATAATTTTCTCAAGATGATGGTGGTCTTAGTTTTTCGTAAAAATGAATGTTGGGGTCAGGAAACAGGGTGGGAGTGAGGTGTGTGAAGCCGTCGGTTTGGGCAGACAACGAGGATGGGGCGGGGCCAAGCATGAAGGCTATAGGAGTTGCCAACGAGTGATTTCCTCCCGCCTGTATGACGATACCTTCTCTATACTTGCCTTGGTATTGCCGACTGGCGGCTGAGTACAACATGTCGGCGCCAATAAAACAAGAAATGACAGATACAGACAACAAGATTTGGAGCCAGGAGGCCGAGGTGGCATTACTAGAAGTTGGGCAGCATAGATACTTGTGGGACCCACAAGATAAGCTGTATGAAAAGCTGAGTCTACGCAAAACAACTTTTGAGAGAGTGGCAGCAACATCCGAGAAATGTTTATCTCTTTGCGATATATTGAAGGAGGTAAGGAACGATTATTTTCGTGTATTATATCATCACACTATGTAATGCCTGGAGGTTGCGATGGCATGTTCCTCCCTTCTCCTTTGTTGTTAAATGCAACAATGAACAATCAATCAATCAATACTACTGAAGGTAAAACTCGTTTACTTAAAGTATTTCTACAATATTAGGCTAATGGACCAGTCTCATTGTGGTTTTAATATATGGTAGTAGCCTTTTGGGGTGTCTGGGATGAATTCATGCCCTTGCATTTACTAGCAGTTTACGTCTTGATGCTCCCGGCGGCTCCTCCCACGTGTGAACGTACTTGCTCCCGAGAGCACCCAGCTGGTCTAGCCGATAGATCGTCGCGGCTGTATTGCCGGCCACAGGAATTGCCAGGTGTAAAGCCGCCTTAAGGTAATGCATGCTTACGTGTCGGTCAGTTGTGACATCTGATAGCAGTGAGGGTCTACGATTGTTATAGCATTTTGAAAACCTGCTTTAACAAAACCAATTATAACGATTATCAGACAATTATTTAATTATGTTGATATCGCAGGGAGCTGAATTTGCCGTGCAGCGCACGAACCACCCGAACACGACTGCTGAACGCTGGTCTTCCTTCCCGTGTCCCAGGTCTCCCGAACACAAGGCAGAAAGGTTACGGTTTGCCCAGACTTATGCTGCAGAGAACGTGGACTTCTGGCGTTGTTATTTTCACTGACGAATCCAGCTTTTCGTCTGTATCAACTACAGGGCGGCACTGTAGGCGACGCACTTGGGAACGATATAATGGCAACAACATATGTTCAGTTGATAGGCAGGTCAGCCAAGCCATGCATGGGTGGATGTGGTAATTATTGAGGTATGGTGGAGTTGGGGAACTAGTGACAATTGAGGGGAATATGAATTCGTATGAATATATTAATATTCTAGAGACTTTCTTTCTACCTAGTGTGCGGACTTACGCAATTGTGGAGCCCCTTCCCATTTATTTCGTCCAGGGATAGATCATCTGTTCATAATAGTGCAATAGTCAGGAATTGGTTTTCACGCCATTCAGAAATTCACCTCCTTGACTGGCCCCCTAAGGGCTGTGATATCAATCCAATAGAAAATATATGGGACATTATGAAGCGTGGAAATTAAATTCAACATACACTTTATTTATGCCTTATAAATGAACATGCATATAGCAGTGCAGGAATGAAAGATTGATTACCATAAAATACCAAAAAGTTTCCCTGATAATTGTCCAATTACTCTTCTTTATCAAGGCGTAATTTACCCAAAAGTGAAAGCCCTGGAAATATTGCGGCTTGTGACTTAACTGGTGCGGACAAAAACAAACCTGTATGATTTTTTAAGTGGACTTAAGTTATCAAAGGGGGAACTGCATTTAGCGGAAGGTAATTGTTCCGCTAACTGTTTCCAAAGTTAGCGAAATGGGGGGCTCCCGTGGTCCCGTGGTAGTCTCGGCCTAGCGCTTCGGCGGGTTGCTAGGGCGTGGGTTCGAGACCTATCCCGTGCCATGGGAGTGGAAAGGTGGGCTCTTTGGCTCTTTCCGACACCCTCAGCCCCGTTGTTGGGCCTCCTCCTTGAAAGAATTGGGTATATCTCTACCAGCCATCTGGGGGGTTGCGCGGCATGCACCGCCTTTCTCCATTGGGGTATATCCCCCCCACCCCCGCTGATCAGCTAACGAAAAGGTTAGCTTCGCTAATTAGTAGAACCGCCCCCCCACCACCGTACATAAGTATGTATGTATGTGTGTAAGCACACAGTAATATCATGTATGTATGTGGATACTTTCAGACTGCTGGACGTAATGGCGGTGGGGGACTTGCGGTGCAGGCGCCTCGTCGTGGATGACAAGGGCATAGTGGCCAAGCAGCAAGGCGTGGGTGCTGGAAACATTTCCTACAGCAGAGGTGAGCCCGCATGAATGTGGGATCGTGACCGCATATATCAAATACATTAAACAGAATATAAAATATGCTGACAGTTAAATGGTAGATTAAAGTATACCTGAATCATATTTCTTACCAAGTAGGCTAATCTAGAAAAGCTTCACTGACCAATTCAAGATTGTAGTAATTAATGCACCTAAATCATATTTTTTACCATAAGTAATCTAGAATGTTTTAATGACCACTTATCAGTGCAAGTTTATAGATAACATGTAACATCAGACACGTAGGTATGCTTATGCAAGGTCTCTCTCTCTCTCTCTCTCTCTCTCTCTCACACACACACACCGGCGAGGCAGTGGCTGAGTGGTAAGCGTGGAGCTACCAGCATTTCCTTGTCTTTATTCCGTAGATGAGAAAAAATGTTTCACACCCGCCTTGATCCCTCACACTTCCTCTGTATAATATTCATTATATATTGGCCATGGTCTTACTTCTAATGTAGAAGCATGTACAGCCTTCTATGTAGAGCATCTCAGATGTGATCAAAACTCATTACGAGAAAACAGAAGGAAGTATTGGGGCAGGAAGGAGAAAAACTTACTCATACGCAAATAATAGTCCATATTTGACTCGACATCAACCAACCGTGTTACACAACAATGCATGTCATTGTTAGAGGTATATTAACCAGTAAATGGAGAAAATGCAACATACAGGTCATGCAGGTACAAACAATTACTGAGAGGAGTTGGTTACATGTTTTGAGGGAGATAAATGATAGCGGAATGGTGGAGATGGCTTGATCACCAGAGATGAAAAAAAGATACTTACAAGAGTGGAATAAATAATAGAAGATAACTCCTGCAAGAGAGAGAGAGAGAGAGAGAGAGAGAGATTTACATAGATTTACATAGAAAATCAGACCACACAGACCCCATGGTCCAGACTTGGTGGTCTGTCCTTAAACCTAAGTGATTTTACATTAATCAGAAGACTCCAAAACGTTGCACTTCTACTCTAGTTGATATTAAGTTGAAGGAAGTGACGGTCGAGCTTATTTTTGAAGGAGTCAATCGTGTTACACTGGACCACTGATGGTGGGAGCTTATTCCATTCTCTTTTACAACGTTGGTGAAGAAAAATTTGGTGCAGTCTGAATTTACTTGTCTACATCTGAGTTTTACGCCATTGTTCCTCGTGCGCAAAGTGTCATCGATCATAAACAATGTTGATCTGTCTACATTCGTGAAACCATTAAGTATTTTAAAACATTCGATCAATTTTCCTCGGGCGACGTTTCTCAAGAGAGAACATGTTAAGGGTAGAAAGCCTTTCTTCGTAGGATTTGTTGCGCAAGGAAGGGATAATTTTCGTTGCCCGACGCTGAACACCTTCTAATTTAGCAATAACCTTTGCATGGTGGGGAGACCAAAACTGTACCGCATATTCCAAGTGGGGTCTGACTAAACTGTTGCAGAGGCGGAGTATTACATCTTTATTCTTAAATAAAAATTTCTTTTAATGAAGCCCAACATTCTGTTCGCTTTATTTGCTGCATCGATGCATTGCTGTGAGAATTTGAGGTTTGACGCTATTTTGACCCCCAAGTCCTTGACGCATTGAACGCTTTTGAGTTTAACGCCGCGCATTTCGTAATCAAACTTCTTATTCCTCGTTCCAACTTGAAGGACCTGGCACTTGTCTACGTTAAAGGGCATCTCCCATCTATCCGACCAAGCTGAAATTTTGTGCAAATCCTCTTGGAGGCTTTGCCTGTCTTCGCCAGTGAGAACCGAGTTACCAATCTTTGTGTCGTCTGCAAATTTACTAATGCGGTTATTGAGTCCAACATCCACGTCGTTGATGTAAATAATGAAGAGCACTGGGCCAAGAACCGAGCCCTGAGGGATGCCACTAGTGACCGGCGCCCACTCTGAGTTAAATCCGTCAATCACTACTCTTTGTTGTCTGTTGCTCAACCAATTCGCGATCCATTGGTTTACCTGACCGTCAATACCTATTTGCTTTAATTTGTAAAGTAATTTATGATGCGGGACTTTATCAAACGCTTTCTGGAAATCAAGATAGACTACGTCCAGTGATTTGGTTACGTCATAAACAGTGAAGAGGTCGTTATAAAAGGTTAATAGATTTGATAGGCAGGATCTTTTGTTTCGGAAGCCATGTTGTGAGTCCCCAATTAATGAGTGGCTTTCAAGGTAACTCACAATTTTGTCTCTAATTATGCCCTGAAGTAGCTTACCTACAACCGAAGTTAGACTAATGGGCCTGTAATTACCTGGTACTTTTTTGTCTCCTTTCTTAAAAATCGGTGTCACGTTAGCCTTTTTCCAATCTGAAGGGACAATGCCTTGTCGCAAGGACATATTGAATACGGTTGTGAGGGAGTGAATACGGTTGTGAGGGAGAGAGAGAGAGAGAGAGAGAGAGAGAGAGAGAGAGAGAGAGAGAGAGAGAGAGAGAGAGATAATAAGAATAAGACTGAGAATGAGAGAGATCAAATGAGAATGAAAGAATAAGAATGAGAGAGAATGAGAATGATCGAGAGAATGAGAGAGAATGAGAATGATCGAGAGAATGAGAGTGAGAATGGGAGTGAGAATGAGAGAGAGGGAATAAGAATGAGAAAATTAAAATGAGAGAAAAAGAATGAGAGAATGAGAACGAGAGATAATGAGAGAGAATGAGAATGAGGGAGAGAAAATGAGAGAATGAAAATGAGGGGGAATGATAATGAGTGAGAGAGAATGAGAAAGATAAAGAGAGAATGAGAATGAGCAAGAGAGAGAAAGAGAAAGAGAATGAGAGAAGTAATAAGAATTAGAGAGAATGAAAATGAGAGGACATTGGCGAGGACATTGAGATCTCGGAAAACTTTTACATACCTTGGTAACGTACTTCATAACAATGGTGCACATGAGTCTCGCCAGTTCTTACGGCGTATTGGTTTGACCCACGGTATTATGGACTCGCTCAACACGAGTATATGGCGTTGTCGATACCTGTGCCGAAGGACAAAGATCCGGATCTTCAAATCCCTTGTGCTCCCTGTCTTACTCTATGACTGTGAGACATGGATGCTAAATGGGGACTTGGAGAGGCGGATTGATGCCTTTGGTAATAAATGTCAACGCAGAATCATGGGATATCGCTGGAATGACTTTGTGTCAAACCAGCGACTACTCCGTGAGACTGATTCGACATATATTACCTGCATAGTCCGACAACGCCAACTCTAGCTATGCGGGCACGTGGCACGTTCCCCTAAGTTGATACTGGTCATCGGGTTGTCTCTGTAAGAGACAATCCTGAGTGGAGGAGGCCAAGGGATCGCCCACGGATTTCGTGGCTTGAGCAAGTCGATAGATCCTGCCGGGAGGTACTCCTCGGATGGGAAGGGGGCCTGTATGAAGACTCGCCTGGAGGGACCCTCGGGCTTGGCGTCGTAGGGTGAGCGAGGCGACGCGCTCCCCGCATATGCCCCCATTGATTGACTGATTGATAACTTGGGAAACACACACACACACACCAGACCAGACCATCTAGTTGCTGCCTGTTATGCCTGTTGTATGTACATTTCAGTATATACGATTGCTTGGGGTCTGATCGCGAGTACTCTTGCAGGATATGGTGATGGTAATAAGGGTGGTGGTGGCGGCGACGGGTTCCGTGACGAGTACTTCAGCCCCGTGTTGGCGGCATACCACCGCGAGGCACAAAAGACACGTGCTGCTACACACCTGCCCAGGTATTACAGTATGGTTGTTTGAGTGTAAGCTTAGCGATAAAGTGGGTGATTTTACTGTCAGTTTTATTACACACTTCATCTATTCTTATTTATTATCGACCATCACCTTATTTTTTTCACCTACAGACATATTGTTAAACTTATGCCATAATAAGTTCATCTTAGGGTGGGCGAGGCGACGCGCCCCCCGGCGTATGCCCCCAGTGATTGATTGTTCTCTTCAGTCTGAATTGCATCAGCCATAAAATGATAATGATGTCCTTGTCTCATAAGATATTTCGGAGCAAGCAAATGAATTGGCATTTATAACTCATGCTGTTCTCTATGCATTCATATACTTTTGTTTGTTTGTTTTTCATAGAAGTTTAACAACTTAAAAAAAAAAAAAAAAAAAAAAAAAAACCTCTGATCATTGTTAATTGTTGATATATTTGCCCCAGGTTCAGAAATGGCAGTGTTCCTAAAGTGGTGATGTATATAAACAAGAGATTACTTGCTTTTGGTTGGCTTCCTTGGTACGTGAATCACATGAAGGACATACATGATGGCCGCTGCGCCTTGCCGTGTGTTGTCACCATAAACCTCAACCAAGTTAGTAATTTTTCAAGTTAGTAATTATTAACTTTGATCCGAATGCTCTTTTAAGTCCTTATTTAACTCATATAGCTATCTGTCATGTCGACTTTTTTTTTTCTTTTCATTTTTCAATTCATGCAGATTTGTGAAGTAAAACCATTTGTAAATACTAGGAATTAAATAAATTACACTGCTGCAATACCGCCCACGGACAGCCATTTAAAGGGAGGTGTTTTAACTCTAGGAGGGGGCGTGTCGCAACATTGGCCTCTATACCGCATTGCATGTCATTGGAAAGGGGTTTATTTCTGCATTTGTTTGTCCCATCATTGTCAATAAAAACACCAAGTTTCAAGTAAATACGTTATTTTGTATTTATGAATATTCTTATATATAAAATCATGTTTGCGAGTAATGACAATTCAAAGTTTGGAAAGCCCTGTATCAGTCATTCTTTCTTTCCCGATTTGTATTATTTTTACATATGTGCATTATCTCTGTGTTACTGATGAACACATAGTGATAATGCACCATGTCATGTTATATTTTCATTATTTATTATAAGCCAATTTTGCACATTTACTTCCTCCTAATATGTCTATTATATTCACTTTTAAAAAAAAAATCGACTTTACATTTATTTGTCTCCACATTATCAATAAACAAACTAAGTTTCAAGTAAATTTGTTTTATTTTGGATTTTTTTTATTTAATTAAAAAATCATGATTGCGAGTAGCAGCACTTGGTGTGTTTCTTGTTAATGAGAGGACATATAAGTGTTGAGATGAACCCCTTTCCAATGAAGTGACGTTCTGATGATCCCCAGCAGTGAGGTACAGTCAATTTACAGGCAAAGGCGCAAACTAGAAAATCCCACGTGTCCGACAACGCCACCCCATGATGAATACCTCGCAATAATTAGTAGTAAATATTGAAATAATTACATGACTTATGGTGCATTATCACTATGTGTTCATCATAACATATGTAAATATAATCCAACTCGGGAAAGAAAGAATGAGATACAGGGCTTTCCAAACTTTGAAGAGCCATTACTCGAAAACATGATTTTCTAAATAAAAATATTAGAAAAAAGTAAAAAATAAAACATGTTTCCTTGAAACTTCGTGTGTTTACTGATAATGAGGGCACAAATAGGCTACATAAGGAATTTTGATGAGTTGCACGTAAATAACATATTGTTATTAACATGCAACACATCAAAATTCCTTATGTATAACACTTGCAAAGTCGTATGTCACTTTATGTAACTGAATGAGATGAAATATGGGTATCTGAAAGGCTATAGATCTAGACTATATATACCTACTGTTTGATATACAAGTTGTTCCTTCGTGTGCTTGTATGGTAGATTATCGATGCAAATCTTCTGTTTGTGGTTCATATGAGATGACTTGAGTTTTTTTTGTATACACAAACATTCAAATATATCACTGAAAATATAAATTTGATCTTCACACAATCACGAAGTAACAATGCGCAGGTGCCACATCTATGTTCGCGAGTGGACAGATGGAATGAAACGGACTATAGTGACACGACTCGAAGCTTTGAAGCAGACTTAACAGTATAATCGGCGCAGGTGGTGCATACACTCATTATTAAATAAACACCTCCCATCCTCATATATCTTATACTTAACCAAGCTGTCGCACTATGTGGTTTACGTATTATTTTTGGCAGATATTTTGATTTTACATACTTTTGCTGGCAATTATACTCACACCTGGAATTATCATTCCCTCATTTGAATAGGACTGTGACGTCAGCCCCAGCATTTAAACTGACTGATAGTCCTGAAGCGGAATGGGGTACAAAATGTTTTCATTCACACAGTGGTACTAAATTAGCACCAGAATGACGTAAATCTACAGATGAAAAATCACCGTTGTGACGATCGAGGAATTATTGCCGCAACTAATGATTATACTATAGACGGTTACTTAAGATAAATTAATTTCATTGAAATCAAGCGACAAGGCTTATCAGTGTGCATGTAATACTGCTGGAGCCATTGGCACCTCACTCCTTCACACAGACCATGTGTACACAGGGCTACCACCAAGGAGACTATACGTTATTTAGTCTCCTTGGCTACCACCCGTTCTACACAGGGAGAGATGTCTCAAAATTTTTCGTCCGTGTATCTCAGAATGCATGGTGGTTAAAACGTTCGAGAACTTTTTGTTGAGAGTGTATGTACATCCCTAGCCGTGAGTGTGCCCAGTTCATCGAAAACGAACTACTTCACACACTTCACCCACCCGGTTGCATATTTTTAATCTATTCTGGGTGAGTTTTGGACCAGTTGTCTTTTTTTTTCTCTCATATGACATTCATGCCCCAACTTTCACGGATTTAGGTTTTGTGCTCTATTTCTCTCACATTGGCACTCTGCTTACAGGTACAAACAGCAGATGCTGTGCTGATACACTTGCGAAGTGTGGAGAGCCCCAGCTCTCTGGCATCCGAACTCGGCCCTCGTGACCCCTCACAGCCCTGGATAATGTTTGAGCCAGAGACACATTTGTTGGGCAATGTTGTCTTTTACAATAACTATCGTAGCCTCAATGGTGTCTTCAACCGCACCATGCACTATCGTCGTGACTCTGACGTCAGAATGCTGCATGGGTTCGTGGTGCGTCGTGGGCGAGAGGCCAGCGTGCTTCCACCTGTGTGGCGCAGGCCGCCTCACGTGCAGCAGGACCCAAGTGTTGACCGGAAGCTGGCGGTTGCCTTCATCTCTAACTGCAATGATGCTAGTGGGAGGCTGGACTATGTGACAAAGTTGCGACGACATGCACCTGTTGACGTGTATGGTCGATGTGGGGACTTAAAGTGTGGGGGATCTTTGTACACGCTTGAAGATTACAGGGCTGACCAGGAGCCATGTTTACAGTTTGCTGGACTGACCTACCTTTTCTATCTAGCTTTTGAAAATGCTCTGTGTGCAGATTATGTGACTGAGAAGCTGTACAACTTGCTATACTACCCAATAGTGCCAGTGGTTCTCGGGGCTGCAGAATACCCCCTCCTGATGCCCCCACACTCCTACATCAACGCACGGGACTACAGCCCTGCTCAGTTGGCTCAAAAGCTGCTTCACCTGGCCCACCACCCAAAGGTGAGAAAGTAGGTTATATCTTTTAACTATTGAGCACACATAACCACCACACGCAGCCAACACTCTGAACACTTTGAAAACAACCAGGCCTTTGAACTGTGAGCCACAGGCTTAGGCCTCTTCCAGAATATCTTCTGTGACTATCTGTATCTTATTTAATTGATTTCCATAAATGTTTGTTCCAGATTGTCACCCGTATGGCACTGTTGAATGAAACTATTTTGTTCTGGCAATTTTCTGTGTTATGAAACAATTTGCTAACTGTTAACTGCTTAAGCTGGCGTCACACGGCAAATTTCTGCCAACATGTTGCTCGTTTTTGTTGGTGATAATCGCCAACCAACAATGTTGTGCATCACACTGTGACCCTGAACACTGGTCAGGTCAGGTCAGGTGTGAGTCGGGAAGCTTGGCCTTTGTGTCGGCGCTTCCCTGATATTGTTCCAAGTCTTCTTATGCTGCTGCTTCCATTACGTTCTTTCGTTGGCTTTCTCTTTTCTTCCACATACACTGTTGTGTTGACGCCACGCTACAACAACAACAAACACCACGCCAGCATCTCTCCAACCACTTTACCATGAATCGGAAGGATATTGAGGATTTAGAAGACTGTGCTGCTGCATTGCACATAATGAAGCATGTGCTACGACTGCAGAAACGCCAGAAGAGACATTGGGGGCGTCCATGGCTAGTTTGTTAAACTTTGTTTATACCTCGCGCCAGGCACAGACTCCACCCCGGGCGGGGACCGGGCCGGGATTGCCAGATTCTTTTTGACGATAAGTAGCCTACTCACACATCAAAAAGTAGCGGATTTCAACATGAAGTAGCCCAATACATTTCAGAATTACTCAAAATTTAAGTAGCAAGTAGTGGATTGAAAAGTTAAGTAGTGTATAGCCTTCATAAGCCCTTGTCCCACTGGCGCCAGACAGCGCACGACATCCCGAGACAGCCCAATTTGTCTAGTATCGGCGACGAAATTCTAGTTTTGTCTGTTAATCAGCGGGTGTGGGCGCTTGTCAGAAACCACTTGCGACCGCCATTGCAGACAATCCCCGATTGTCTGCTATTCAGCGCAACTGACCTTTTTTTTTTTAAAGTAACGAAAAAATCTGTCGCCGATTAACTGCAATAGTCGGTGACATATGGCGATTGTGATCGGCGACAAAAGGCGACAGTCAGAGTTAGTCAATGACAAATGGTCATACTAATCGGCGACCATAGCCGATAGCCACCGATATGTAGTGTTGAGAGCAAATTTAAACATGTCGCAAGTTGTCGCCAGCATGTTGCAGGCTGTTGGCGGCATGTCGCCACCCAATTTTCACAAGTCGGCAATGCTGCTATTATCATGCCGTAGACATGTTAAATTTGTGTCGCCTAATGTCACAGATTATGACCAGCAACAGTCGGTGATGGGACACAATACAAGTTTAATCCTGTTTTGGCCGCCGCCAGTTGCAGACAGTAGGCGGCTGTCGGAAACTTGCCGCCGGCTGTTGCAGACAGCTGTCGCCAAGGGTCAGCGCCATGACTGGTGCCACGAGATGTCTGTGACAATTTTGGCTCAGCCAATATCGCTGATGACGACAATTGTTGTAGACAGTCCGAGATAGGCTGAGACCATGCCGTTGACACCTTGTGACTTGGTCTGCAGCATCTCGAGACACTTTTCAACCTTGAAAATTGGGGTTGTCGCAAGGTGTCTGCCGCCAGAGGGACAAGGGTATAACCTCGACCCCCCTTCTTTTTGCTACGAAAAAGCAATTCGACAGTGCATTGTCTTGACATAAAATACATCGTATAGCATCAAGGTGTTCTTTGCTGTGAGACGAGTGACAATCTGGAATGATACCATTTGTTATATACTTCTCTATGCCCTGTTTTCAAATGGTAGCCAAGACAGTGACACACTTCGGTGGCGGGCGAGTCAGTGCGACACCCTCAGCCCCAACACTGCTTTCCAAGCCCTCAAGTGTACAAAGACTCACCTGCAGAAATCGGGTCAACTCAACAGGATTTAATCTGGTAAATATGGAGAATCACTACGCGCCTCCAATATTGCTCCCACAGGAATAATAACCTTTCCAAGGTATCACATACGGTTGTACTACTCTAGTTTTACCGGTGTCAAACATATACTGCGTCTACAAGTGATGATAAGAAATATCAGATAATATTCCTCTCCCCTTCAACAAAATTAGAACACCTGGTCCGTAGAGCTTTTTCCACATGAAAGTTTTCAGGAGGGGATATTTTTTTGTCAATGTACCGCTATCTGAGCCATGTGTTCACTTTATTTTATAATTTCCAAGTGCAATACACCTTTAAGTACAATATTTTGATCTTGTGACACTTTTTTCAAGGTAGTATTGGTTACGTAATACTTTATCTTCAATTTTTCACACCATTCTTTATTTGCACTTCTCTTCCACAACTCTTCAATCTCGTTTTGTGTTAGTTTCCTTTACCATGATACCGGCACAAAGTCGGGGAGGACAATGGGGTGCATAGGCCTAGTAGTTGACAAGCGCATTCTTTCCTTCTCATTCCAGATATTGTTTATGTTTTCCATGTATAATATGAAAATATATAGGCCATACTCACAATTATTATGCACATATATACCATTTTACTGGATTTATATACCTTGTGAATGTCCTATAATTAAAAAAAAAATAGCTGGTGATGAGAGAAACAGCACTAAAATTTGACATCTGGTCCGCCAAATCTTTACCCAAAACGTGAAAACACTTTTTCACCAGCATTCCCTCAAGCACTCAGCAGTGTTACAAGGTTACGGGAGAATGTGTGGATGGCTCCCAGTCAACCCATTACAGCAGAACTGTGTTGTACGGCAGGGCATTTAACTCAGAACAAATCCTATATAACGGGGTTTCCAACAGGCCCCAACCACTGCGTATAATCATCCTGTCTTGTGGCAATGTGTGAAAACCACTCAGCCCACCAAGGCCCATTTGTTAGAGAGCGGTTGCTGTAGTAACTATCGCAGCGTTAAAGTAGCGCCGTTGGCACTCACAAGCAGAGTGTTGCGGTGTTAAATCAACGCCGTTGATGCTGTACGGGTTAATGTGAACAGGCTTAAAAAGAAAAAAATCTTTGTTTCATAACAGACAATAACAAAATTTAGTCTCTTGCAGGAATACCAGGAATACCTGTCGTGGCGGCAGTACTACCTTCCCTCAACCATTGGGGGGAACCGTTTGTTGTGTGACCTGTGTGTGCGCCTCCATGATGACGACTTTTACCAACACCATGTTGTGGAAGACTTTTATGACTGGTATGTCACAAAGGGCAAGTGTAACATTATAGGTAAAAGAAAGTTTTGACATGTTTTGAAGGCAAGTGATTTTTAGATTAATTCAAGAGTATTATCTTAAAACGTAATACTTCAGTAGGCTCAATTTTTATGGAAACAGGGATGTGAACAACCAAAATTGAGATTTGTGAATGTGTGGTGTCAGCATTTGTAGTGTCAATCCTTGTATATGTTTCAATGATGCTGGCACAGTCCACTCTACAGAGATGCTCTAAATACCCTGCCAACAAATGCTATTGTAATACAGGTTTTGAAATCCCCAGGTGCAAGAAACTGGTTCATTATGATATAATATAGATAAAATTGTAAATAATGTTTAGATAGTAGTAAACATTAGAATGCATAATTTCAACCATCAATACTGTGGGAATGTCATAAAATAGTAGGATATGCTGGAGTAAACATAATTGTTTCTAGAACATCATTTGTAATAGCATTTTGTTCTATCATACATTGAGACACACGTACGGTACTTGACTGCTTAAAAGACGCATGAGCTTATAAATAGATGTGCTTCATTTTGGGCAGACATTTAAAAACATAAATAAATAAACGGGTTTAACCCTTATACCCCGTGATAAAATGAGCGGGCGGTTTTAAGTTACGTACATAAAACACGGGTTACTAATGTTAGTACGTAGGTGTTCCCTTGCTTATCTTAGTGTTCATTCAAATTATTGTAACAAATACTGGGACAATTATATATCATTTGAAAGCTTAGAAATTGCTCTTTGCTATGGTATAATGATAAATAAAGAAATGGAACTTACTATACATTCCTCAGGATGGGAAACCTTCAGTATCACCTCACACTTGTCATCTGACATCATCCTTATCTAGGTAAAAAAAAAAAAAAATAAAATAAAAATAAAAAAATAAAAAATCCACATATGTATTGTCATGTATCATATCATCTGCCTGAAATACTTACCGTATTTACTCATGGAAATACATATATATATGCTATCTTGCCTTTGAAAAAAAAATAATAATAATAATAATAATAAAAAAAAAAAAAAAAAAAAAAAAATACAGCACACATCATGACCATGTGCTCACCGCAGGAAAATCTGGAGCCCAAATACAACATAAACAAATCCTTGTAAAAATTGGGACGTTACTGGCCAAGCATCCAGCATGTTGGAAACAAAGGGCCAATGATGGGGCTTGATGAATGACGCATAGCCTCAAACAAACAAACTGTGTCATAAAATGAGCGCGATATTTCGATAAGACATTGAATACCAGAAATGAGTCCTTGGAGTTGGTTGGATTGAATTCTAAATGACATAAATGAATTCCTTGGCCCAAAAAACTTATGTCTAGACACTAACATCATCATTCTAGGTGAATAAGAGCCAGAGATACAGGGAAAGCTCAGTTTTGGTCAGATGCAATTTAGCAGAAAAAATTCATTCAAACATGTAATTTTCAAATAGCTTTTACAAGAGAAGGCCCACCTTCCCAGATGTCTACCCAAGCTTTTTTTCAAACCAAGACTCTATATTTATCAAATCTGAAGAGTAACTCTCTGCCTCTCTCATGCACACAGACCCCCTTCCAGCCTCTAGAATATTAGTAGTACAAACTGACACTGTTCCATGGTGTTAATTATCTGCCTTTCAACACAAGTAGTAATCATTAATACTTATAACAGCAGCTTAGTACTCATGTCACTAAAGGTGCATACTTTTTTTTATCCTGGTGAAGTCCATGCCTGAGGGTTACTGGGTCTTGCACTCTGCACTTTCCTCACCGCTGTTGATATTGCTCACTTTAGTAACTGGACACTCCATCTTCTTTAGCACCTTCTGCTTCCTTTCAACCTTCTTCACTCCATCTTCCTGTTTTATTTTTGTTTCTTGAACCTATTAAGTGAAAATACAAAATACATATTACATATTGAAAAAAACAGCTAATATATATCCACCAGATCTTCCAGTCATTTGTGCTCCCTGTATTACTCTTTGGCTGTGAGGCATGGACACTAAATAAGGAATTGGAGAGGTGAATCTATGCCTTTGGAAATATGTGTCTATGCAGAATCATGGGATATCGCAGGAATGACTTTGTCAAACTGGGGTCTACTCCATGAAACTGATTCAACATACATTACCCACTAGCCTGTCACTACGAACTCCCAGCTCATCAGGTTGTTTCTGTAAGAGACAATCCTGAGTGGAGGAGGCCAAGAAGATGCCCACAGAGTTCAAGGCTCGAGCAAGTCGATAGAACTTGCCAGGAGGTACAGTAGGCATACTAACTATGAGACTATATGGGCACTAAGTCACTGCTCGTAAACTGAGGCATTTTTTTGCTCGTAAATCAAAACACTCATAAATTAAGGTACTTGTAAACCGAAGTATTACTGTATATGAACGTACACCTCTCCCCACTCATTTGCAGGGGTCACAGGACACGGACCCCCACAAGATGCATGGAAAAATATTTTTACAGTTCTGTACCACCAGTATCCTAGAGATTATTGGAAAACTAAGAACATTGTGCAATCATGATGCCAGCGGCCAAGGCAGAAGCAAACTGACGGGTTCGGCACGGTGATTGGCTGCCCTATAGCAAATCAAAATCAAGAGAAAATAAGAGGAGGTGTGGCCGCCAATAATATCTTATTGAAACAGACTATGGGCAAGGAAAGTTTTAGAGTAGGTAATAATGCTCTCTTCTCTGTAGATGTACCAGCTCATCAGATGACAGATGGAGTGGCCTGACATCATGGAGTTGTGTTGATAACATTTCTGAAGTACCCTTTCTGTTTCTTAAGCATTGCCTTCTTAATAGAAACACAACCCAAAATCATGGAGTTTTACTTGTGTAGATAAGAGGATTATATTTGTCATCACCACTGAGAAATATTCTGTCCTTCCTCTAGTTATAGTAAGATGGCTATCACTTCTTGCATACTCACTAGCTACACCCCGACCCAAAGCTTGACTGTTAAAAGTGGGGAGAAGTGGATGTGGCAGTAGCTTGCATAACACAGGGAAATGTTTTGTTCTACCTCTAGTGTCACATACCTGGCCATCAATCTCGTGTACCATCACTACCTCAGTCAGCTGTACAGTCTTCTTGGGCTTTTTCTTAACCTCTAGTTTGGCTGGTGGCAAGTTCTCTTCATTCTCATGCTTTTCCCCTTCTGAGCTGGCTTCTGTTTCTTGGTTGTGTTGGGAGAAACAGTGAACTTTTTAGACTAAAATATTTTCATAAGTTGTCCCCTTGAATATAACGTATCAAAATTCTAAGGTTTTAATGAATTCCAAATGCCCAGTCCACTATTACAAATGATTTACTATACACAGTCTATTTGTAATTTGCAACTGGATCCTAGGCTACTTTCATAAGCTTGTCGCTGATTGGACAGCGGCTTGAGGCAGCCTTCCCTCACCAAGGCTTGCAGTACGGTACGGTCCAGAATTTTAAACCGTACTCCGTACCTGAAAAAATACTGTACCGAAATTTTGTACCGTACCCCCAGCTATTTTTCTGTACTGTAGAGTACAGCAAAAATACCGTACAGTAATTCCATACCATTATCATACCATCAGGAAAATATATTTATACATAAAAAAATTATTTGTGAAAAAATAATTAAGGTACATCAACAAATTTGAAAAATCACATTTACAAAGTGACTAGACATGTATCAGGCTTCCAAAATATAGCCTACCAGGTGCTAATGGGAAAAAAAAAAATAATAAATAAATAAAAAAATAAAAAAACTTTTTAAAGCCTGTAGTACGGTGCAGTTTGGAATTTTGCTATATTTTCCGTACTTATATCATACTGTACCATACATTAAAAAAATACCGTACTGTAATTCCATGCCGTACTTTTTATCAAGATTTCAACCGTACCGTAGTGCCAGCCTTGTCCCCCACACATCGTAGAAACAGACCTATAAACATTTATAACCCCATCTTTGACTTCAACTTGTATTATTTTTAGTCAATTTAAGTTGTTTTTAAGACAGTCGTAATCTGCAATCTTTCTCCTGCCCAGTGATGAAGAAACCAAGTATGTATTACGCGACATGAGTGGGCTACAAAGCATAAAAGTAAAACTTATAGCGTGGAGAGGTTTGTTTCAATTATGTGTGGGGGAAGGCTGCCTCAGCCCGCTATCCAATCAGCAACAAGCTTATAAAAACAGCCTAGGATCCAGTCGCAAGCTACAAATAGACAGAGTATAGTAGCATGGGTCAACTTCTACATATCTTCCAACCAAATCTGACCCCAAAATTAACTGCATATACATCCACATTAATTTATCCCATTGCTATAACTATCAAGGACAGGGGGGGTAGTCCAGGTTGTAAGGGCAACTTTGGGAACATACGTGGAGGGAGGGGAGGTTTCTTGGGAAGCATTAATTTCACATTGCTTCATAAAGTGGCGATGTAATAAAGTCTGGAGGTTAAGAAAAAAATGAAATTTTCTGTGACATCAGTGGGTGAGGGCCAGAGTAGCTGTCAGGGGGTGGGTGCTATGAGGAAGTAGGGGGTGTCAGGTGAGTCTTAATGGTTAGGGAAGGGATATTATCACATATTTGCATCACTGAATGATGTAAACATAGTTAAAAGTTTGAGACAATTGTGATGACAGCTGGGCACCACCGGCCATCTACTGCAGGAAGGATGGAGCCTCCCACCCAAGTTTAAACCAGATGTGAATCAAATATTCTTTTCCTTACTTTTAGGCTAAGTAGCACCTGTTTAGTAAAAAAAACTATGCCACCAAAAACTTTTTGTTTTAGGTTGATGCTGTCTGGATCAAAGACTGGCATGCAGTGCCTGACATGTTTAAACATATAAAACCACTAGTTTCATAATATAATGGCTAACATAAGCAGGGACTTAAAAAGCCTTAGTGACTTCTGACACCTTCTAGGCAAAAAATTGTAGTAGAGTCCATCCCTTAACAGCAATCTCCTGTACTGTGAGAGCTATATCCTTTTCAGTTATCAGTTATGAAAGTCAGTGCAATACAGGAACACATTCTTAATTCCCATGTCTCAAGGATAAAATGAGTCTCCTTTCTAGCTCATCAAAGTTGTCCACAAATAACCAAACACTAAGAAAAATCTTGTTACAGACTTACCAGTATTCTCAGCCTGCTTCTCAACTTCTTGCATGGTTGTTGGGTCTATCAACTTCTCCTTTAGTGGCACAGACTCCCTTGACATTGTGCTGTCTGTCTCAGCTGTGCTGGAAGCCGTTTGATGCTCCTCAAAGCCAGGAATCTTCTCAACCCTTCGCTTCATTTCTTTGGCAGAGTCAGTGCCTGAAACATTGGTAATGAATACTTTAGAATGAGTTAAGTGTCTTCCTGCTTTAGTCCCTTCCTACTGCTTTTTAATTTCCAATACTACTTCCCACACACTTCTTCAATCATGTTTTCTCACTTTGTTTTATATGAGGGACATAAAAAAAATGAATTATTGCAATTGTATGAAAATTTTACTTTTCTATAGTTGTGTTCTGAATTATTTCTAAAAAGAAATTACAAGTTTGGAATGAGCATAAGTAGAGAGGGAGGAGTGCTGACATTTGCTGTCTCTAGTGAGGGGTTGGCTGCTGCCTCTAGTCATATCCTTTGCACAGGTCAGAAAGCATTGGTCTTTGTATGTAGGACTGAGTGTCATGCTGAGCATGAGAGATGGCATGTATACTCGGCAAGGATTACTAAAAACTATTTTGTAATAGACTTGACTACCATTGGTTCAACCCCTTCCTGGCAACAGGGAAGGTGTACCATCAAATAAGGATGTCTAAAGATATGCTCTGCTACTGTATGTATGTATGTATGTATGTATGTATATATATATATATATATATATATATATATATATATATATATATATATATATATATATATATATATATATATATATATATATATATATATATACATACATACAGGTAAGACGACTAGCGGCTAGTGCCAAACCTGAATGCCTAAATACCATACCTGTAGGTTAGGCCTATTGTTGTCCATGTCTCACCTCCATCTCACACATGTAATATGCATCATTGCTTAGCAATTACTATTTTCTCAGAATGAAGTAGTTTGCAATAAATAATCAATTGTTTTAAAATGCATAGTATTTAATGGTTTTACTACTTCTCAAGGTACACAAGGATGAACTGTACTAGAGGGAAAATCTATAATGATAAGTTTCCATGTTGGGGGGTGGTGATGACTTTTGTGTTGATCAGTTGCTTGCTCACCTTTCTTGGTGGTGAGGTCATCCAGCTTGACCCTCAGTCTGATCACCTCGCCGTGGGAAGCATCACGTGCTGCCTCCATCTGTCTCAGTTTCCGCTGCAACTGAAGGATGCGGTCACTAAGCACCACTTTATCAAACTCAGCCTGGTGCAGGGACTGCTTGAGATCAGAGATTTTCTTTCTGTATAAAAGAAGACCTAAATGTATAAAAAAAAATTATAACTCACCTGGACCCTTGCTTGAAAGAGTAAGGTAACATACAAGAAAACAAAATAAAAAAATATGAGCTAATATATAGCAGTATCTTTTACCTCAACCTTTTATTTTAAATGGAGTGTTAATTTTCCACTATAAAAACATTGTGTAAATGTGTTTCAAATCCCCTGTCCTATATGCAAGCGAGTTAGCTTAAATCGCTTGTCTCAAGGGAAAGTTTGTTAGTTTTAAGTTTCATATTCTGTGTTTTAGGGGTCAAGTTTGTTACGTTCATTTCCTGTATCTTAAGAGGCCAGTTTCTGTTACTTTTAAATTAAATATCCCATGACTCAAGGTAAAAATTCTGTTACTTTCTTAAGTTTCAAATCCCATGTCTCATGCCAAGTGTTAAAAGTCCCATGTCTCAGGCCAAGTGTTACCTTGAAGTCCCATGTCTAAGGGCAAATGTGAGGTTGAAGTCCCATGTCTCAGCCCAAACATGTTGGTTTGAAATCTCATGGCTCAAGGAAAAGTGTATATTTCAAATCCCATGTCTCAAGAAAAAGTTGTTTGTTTCAAATCCCATGTCTCAGGGCATGTTTTAGTAAATGTTTAAAATCCCATGTCTCAAGGCTACTGTTAGTTACAAGTTTAAAATCCCACGTTTTGGGGGGCAGGTGTGTTCGTTTAATTCCCATGTCTCAAGGGAAAGTTTCCTTTCATCATGCCACTTCCCAGGGCAAATGTCTTTTAGTTAAAAATTCTGTCTTGTGGGAAATTTTGTTAGTTTTAAGTTTCAAATCCAATGTATCAGAATAAGTTTGTTAGTTTTAAGTTTAAAAACTCAAGTCTCAGGGAAAATGCTAGTAAGTTACAAGTTTAGACTCAATTTCCAGGGCAAGTGTGTTACTAATTATGAATAACTACTTAGCACAATGGCACTAGTTTGAACTTACTGGCTCTCGGTGTACAGATTCTTGAAGAGCTGATTGGCACTGTGGTCCACTTCGTCAGAACCCTCCTGTAAGTAAACACATCACTATAATAATCATTATGAGTAGAAATTGGAAAAAAATGTTGCCATTGAGACCATTTTAGTTTTTTTTGATGTGATACTTTTTCACCAAAATATGTGATGAAAACACTAAAGTATGTGATTTTTCTCATGGCTTTATTTCACTGAAAAATGACTGAAAACAGAATAAAAAATCAAAATTTACCAAATCTTTTCCCTGTGGGAAGTCAGGGGTGGATGTCCCCTGATATGTTGGTATTTCAGAACACCAGAATTATAATAAATTATCCCAACTCCATCATCTGCAGCATGGAAAGTACATACACAAGGTAACAAAAAACTAAGAAAAATGTACTACAAAGTAAATATATAAAAAGTGAATAGGAACACATCATTTTCTGTATTAACTATTGATTCTCTCTGAGTTGAAATTCTGGAGAGAGAGAGAGAGAGAGAGAGAGAGAGAGAGAGAGAGAGAGAGAGAGAGAGAGAGAGAGAGAGAGAGAGAGAGAGAGAGAGAGAGAGAGAGAGAGAGAGAGAGAGTTTCCATAGATATTCAGACCACACAGACCCTATGGTCCAGATGATCTCTCCTTAAACCTAAGTGGAATCCTATTAAATTTAATGTCAACAAGACTTTGCATTTCAATTATTATGTTAATCTGTCCATTTTTCTTTTCGGGAGACAGGACCTTTCCAACGGTTACTCCCAAGACCCTGCCCCCACAATACGGGTAACGAGTCGTATTTCCTAGTCTGTTAAAGCCGGCAGAATGCAGGAGGTGAAGGCTGTGCTTACTACATGGCAGCTGACGGACATATGTATTTACCTAGCTGTGGTATACGGGAGAGGAGCTACACTCGTACTGTCCCATCTCTATGCCTTGGCCTTAAAATCATGAATCATCTTTGCATTGACCATATCTTTTTCCAGGCCATTCCAGGCTTCCACCACTCTTTGTGGAAAGCTGTTCTTCTTTATGTCTCTTCTACAGGCTTCCTTTTTCATCTTCCTTCCATGACCTCCTGAGTCTCTTGTATCCCACATTATAAGATCTTCTTTGTCCACTTTTTCCAGCCCTCTCAGCACCCTATGTACAGCAATTAGATCTCCTCTCTCCCTCCTCCGTTCCAGTGTCGGTAGGGTCAGCTGCCTCAATCTCTCTTCGTATGTTAAATCTCTTAGTCCAGGAACCATCTTTGTTGCTGCCCTCTGAATCCTTTCTACTTTCCTTATATTTGACTTTGTACTCAGCAACCATACTATTGCTGTGTATTCCAACCTTGGACATATCATGGTTATAATCAATTTTTTCATCATTTCCTCATCCAGATATTGAAAAGCAATTTTTATGTTTCTCACCAGGTTGTATGTCTCACCTACAATTCTTTTTGTGTGTTTCTCTGGCAACAAATTATCTGATACAGTAACTCCCTGGGCCTTTTCCATTGATCTTTTCTTATTGCTCTTATTTTCATACAACACTTTCTGATATTAAATTCCATTTCCCATCTACGACTCCATTCCCGTATCTTGTCTTCGTCCTGTTGCAGTGCTTCACTTCCAATCATCCTCAGCAACTTAGCACCATCAGCAAACAAACTCATTTAGCTGTTCACTCCCTCTGCCATATCGTTGATGTATATTGCCAACATGACCGGAGCCAGCACTGACCCCTGTGGCAATGATCACTTTCCCCCAGGAGGACCTCACACCCCTGATCACCATCCTCATTTCCCTATTTTTCAAAAAGTCCTTCATCCACCTCAAAAGTCCTCCTTCCAGTTCTCCAATATACTCCAGCTTCCACAGCAGTCTCTTGCGTGGCACCTTATTGAATGCTTTCAGTAGATCTAAATAAATTCCATCAGCCCAACCTTCTCTTTCCTGCACTATGTCAGTCACTCGTGAGTAAAAACACATCAAGTTCGCTGTACAAGATCTTCCTCTTCAAAAGCCATGCTGTTTGTTCGTCAATCTACTCTGTCTCCTCAGGTAGTCCATCCATTTACCTTTGATCAGCCTTCCACAGCTCTTCATTGCCACACTTGTCAGAGACTGGACTGTAGTTCCCAGGGTCTTCGTGGCACCCTCCTTTGTGAACTGATATAATGTCTGCTTGCTTCCAGTCTGCTGGGACCTTACCTTCTGCTAGTGAGCTGACTATGATGCGTTGGATCTTATCAGCTAATTAATTACTGCACTCCCTCAAGACCCTGCCTGACACATCATCTAGTCCCATTGCCTTCCTGCACCTCCTCCTCATCTCTGCTTTTCACTATTCCGATCCACTTATCCAGTTTCCTCTCCATAACCAAACTTCTCTTGTAAATAGCCGACTCTTTACTCGCGAATCCCAAAAAACTTGCACAATCATACATGCCATCATCACTGTCATCATCAGCACTCTCCATACCCGTCTGTTTTTCCCTCCTTCGTGATCCAATTCTTCTTTTCTTCAGTGTATACCACCCTGTGTGTGTGTGTGTGTGTGTGTGTGTGTGTGTGTAATTCAACATGGTCTGCTCATGCAATACTCACACTTGCCAGTCAGTACCCTCCCCAAATGTGCATGGAGCTCACAAGTGATGGATCTCTAGGTACAACGGCAACCTCACAGCCACACACACCCTGAAGGCAGGACACAACCTGTTACTGACACCTGGTACCCATTCATTGCTGGGTGGACAGGGTCATTCAAGGAGACCACCCATCCATCTCCACTCCGTCCGGGGATCGAACTCCAAACCTCTCAGTTGTGAACCAAAAGCACTAACCACTGCACTATGGAGTTCTGTGTACATGCACATTTGTGTGATGTGTGTAAAGTGTGCATGCCTGCATGCATGACTGTGTGCGCATATGTGTGCGTGCATGTGTTTGGTATGAATCAATGTTTGATCATTCACTCTACAGCACAAAAACCATGTCTCTTGGTCCTTACCACACATGCAGGAATGGCCATGGTCTGCTGTGCCTCCTCCAGCTCCTGGCAGCGCTTGGTAAAAGTCTCCAGCTGGGACCGGGCTGAGGCCAGTGATTCTTCTAAGTGACTCACATACTCCCAGCTAGCACGGTTGTTGCTCAGACTAAGCAGTGATGCCACTTGAAGCTGAAACATTTGAAACACTGAATTAATGTACCAAGGGAGGGAAACACTTCTACTCTGTTGGTACGAATCTGACCTGTAGTCAAACTCACCTGTCAAGTTTTGAAAGCAAGGTGTCCAGCGAGTAAATGACCACCACTTAGATTTGCAACTTGTCAAAATTTGCTAAGTGAGACCACCTTGATTTGAGATATGTACCTTGCTTTCTGGTTGTTCTTACAACAGACAGCATGACCCAAGCAAGGTGGCACCCCTTTAAAACACTTGCCTGTGCCATTTAGGGCTGGGTCCAAGCAGCAGGCCCCATCAAGAAAGCCTAATGATGTTATAAAAAAATAATAAATAAATAAATAAATAAAATAAAAAATACTGACCTTGAGCTTGGCCACTTGCTGCACCTTGAAGTCATGTTGCTTCTTGAGGATATTATAATTTGTCTTGTAGTTGACCAGCTGCCTCTCCATGGCCTGTCGCTGGTCCTCCACCTCAGCAAACAGGGAGTTGCCCTTCCTCCCTGGGTCTGTCTCTGCCAGCTTCAGGCTCTCGATCTCCATCTTCAGTTCCATCATCTCCTCCTTGTTTTTCTGCCAAAATAAAGAGAAAATAGTTGTCTACAAAGACCACTTAGCATATATTATTACACATAAATATGTAAATCACATTTCCATCAATAGATTGTTCAGGCAAAAAATATCCTGACTGGTCTCGACAGTCTCGAGTGTTAAGGTTTCCTGATCGAATAGTTTTACATAAGTATTTAGTAACTGAGCCCAAGAGTGTCCCATAGAGAAATCATTTAATCCCAGAAGAAAGATTAATACTGTTAAGGTCACTCCCTCACTGCAGGTTCACAATAAGCTGCCTGCCTCACCTCTAGGGCATTGTAGTATGAGGTGAACTGGCATTCCTTCTCTTCCAGTGCTGTCTCCAAGTCCATCACCTTCCTCTCAGCCTGCTCCAGGCGGTACTTGTCTGAGTTAAGCTTGTTCCTGAGGGAGGAAGCCAGCATCTCCAGCTCCTGCTTCTCCTGAGTAAGGGTAGTCACCTGGGCCTGTAAATATATTCAAGATTTAGTAAGCTTCCTCTTGATTGGTTGTTGATGCTTCAGATAACTTTGAAAAAAGAAGTGTGGAACAAAACCTACTGATTTCCAAACATGCCTTCATACCATTCCCTACCCATACTGCCACATAGTACATCACCATGACCACCAATCAATGACAGCCCCTATTACAAAGCTGCTTGGTCTGCACAAGACACTAAAAACACATCAAATATGAGCAATAGAAAGCAAACTTTATCTGCACCCTCTTGTTCTCATCATCATATCATAAACATACCATCACTCAGGAATCGGCCTCCTTCCCCAAACATACTCCACAGGATGCCTCCCCAATACACTCTACACTCTACTCCCCTAAAGCCCTGTACTACACAATAAAGGTGTCCATCAAAGCTGGGTCACTGGATCGGAGCCCTGGTGGTGAGTGGTTACAGGGAGCCAGTCTGTCCACACTAAAGCCTGCAAGCCAGATAACAACTCACTTCCTGACTCTAGGAACCTTACATTTAGTCTTGGAGAACACAAGGACCTCAAAATATCCCCAAAATATGCCACCAGGCTACCAAACTGATCAACCAGGAAGGAAAAAATGGTACAGAAAACAGACTCTGGCAACATAGTAGACGCAACACCCCAAGCAGTCACCCGTAATGTACACAGGCCTTAAGAGACTCCATACCCCCAACACACTACTCCCTAAACACAATCCATACAGTACTTTCTTAACACACTCCCTCAGTACCCTTTCTACTTCACCAGCACACTCCACACAACACCTTCCCCAACACACTCCACACAGCACCTTCAACAACACACTCCACACTCCTGTAAAAATAATAATAAAACAGCACCTGAAGAATGCTAGTGGAATCATCAACAGACTGGTCGAGGTTGTTGAAACTCTCAAGTCTCTCCTGAGCCTCCTTCACTTGAGCCTCCAGCAGCTCTGCCTTCTTGTGGCTCTCTGCTAGCTCCAGACGCTGACTCCCTACAATGGACTCCAGGTCTAATATCTGCATGAGACAAGTATTTATATTGATCTGGGTCTAAACTCTAATCAGTAAAAAAAATATGTTCATTGTTCATTCATATGCAGAACTGCTACAGATGTCATTTACACTTAAAATGCCAACATTAATATATGAATTGAAAGCTTTTGAAGAGTACTTTTTCATTGTTACATTATTTTTACATTATACTTTTTTATATTGAAAATTTTACTTTTTTAAAATTAATTTTCAAATAAATCCATAAAAATGCACACCTGCAAATAGCAGGGATCAAATGAACTATGGATTCATAAGGCTGCCCCTTCACATGAACAGTAAGATGCACTATGGTATGCATATGGCTACCACTCTTACCTTCTTGAAATGTTTCTCCAGCTTTTGGGTCTGAGCTGCCTGGGTTGTCCTTGTCAAGACCTCTAGTTGGCAGCTCTGTTGCTCCCTCAGCTGCTCCACCTCAGCCACCAGTGACTGCTCCATCTTCACACTGGCTTCCAGCTTCAGGGAGAGGCAGTGCTTCTCCTGCTCTAGTGCCTGCCAGTGATATGATCCCCAAAGAGAGAAAAGACATGATGCAGTGCTCTAATCAGACCATGAAAATAAGCATTACCAAAAGACCCTTCTTTTGCAAAGGTGTTATAGGTAAGAAACTCTACTCTCTTGGACCACATCTATAGCAACAGTATTTATTTTCACAAAAGACAAAGAATATCCCTCCAGAGGAGGAGAGAGAAAACATGGAGACAAAATGCATTGCTGTGAGAATTTGAGCTTTGATGCAATTTTGACACCCAAGCCCTTGACACAGTGAATTTTTTTAAGTTTCATGCCACACATTTTATAACAAAACCTTTTATTTTTTGTTCCACCTTGAAGAATTTGGCACTTATCTATATTAAAGGGCATCTCCCATTTATTAGACCAAGCTGAAATTTTATGCAAATCTTTTTGGAGGCATTGTCTGTTTCTGTCTGATGACTGAATTTCCAACCTTTGTGTCATCAGCAAACTTACTAATGGGTTACTGAATCCAATGTCAAAGCCATTGATGTAAATTATAAATAGCACTGGGCCAAGAACAGCGCCCTGAGGGACCCTCTAGTGACAGGCGCCCACTCTGAGTTAACTCCATCATTCACCACTCTTTGTTGTTTGTTGCTTAACCAATTAGCCATCCATTGGTGTACTTTACCTTCATTACCTAGTTGCTTGATTTTATAAAGTAATTTATGGTGTAGAACTTTATCAAACAATTTCTGAAAATCAAGATAGACTATGTCCAGTGATTTGGTTGTCATAAAAACTGAAAAGATATTGTTATAAAAGGTCAGTAGGTTCCTCCTACTCCCCTCCCTTCTCCTTCCCTCAGCATATAAACTATAAGCCATCAGCATCAAGCACCTCCAACTTTTCCTCAAGTTTGTCCTTCTCCTCAAGGAGCTGCTTGCCAAATGTTGCTGCCAGGACGGTGTTGTGCTCCGCCTCCGCCAGTTGCTGACGGAGCTGGCTGACCTCTGCCTCCATGATGACCAGGGTGCTGTTTTAAAGTGGAATGATGATGTCTGTTAGTCTTGATGTGGGGCATTGTTAGAATTTCTTGTCACTCATTTCTCTGAGTAGTTTTCCCTGCCTCTAACATCAACTAAAAGCATAGAAAGCTACATTCTGCCGATGAGCAAACTCAAAATGACATTCATCAAAACAAAATAATTAAAAGCTGGAATATTATAATATTGCCACTAACATTACCAGGGGTGTGGAGTCGGATACAAAAATTTTTGACACTGACTTCCTGAAATTTTAAGGTTGCGACTCCAATTCTGATTCCACCTACATCCCCCTTCTCCTCTTCTACAGTACAGTGGTAGGCAAATCAAACCTAACTATACCACACCCAGCCACACAATATCACATATTTCATAAAGGAGTCGGAGTAGGATATATTTTTAGACTCCGATTCCAGCCAAAAGTAGGTGACTTCAGCGACTCAAACTCAAACTCCACACTCCTGAATGTTACACAAGAATATAAGGAGACTACAAGAGGTCAGATGGCCTACACATGCCAGCTATTGATTATTCATCAAATTCCCTTCCCATCAATAAGCATGTTTAACCTCCATTAACGTAATGGGGCGATTGCCAATGACGCCATTGCCATTGTGTGAATTCTTCTCATTGCTTCATGTGCCACCTCCTAGTGCTTGGCTCAGTAGCTTCACAGCAGAGGGGAAAGCGGAAGGGTGTTGTGTCTGTTACTCTGCTCTCCTTTTTTTTTTTGTTGTGCATACCCATGGTTGGTGATACATATGTGGATACAGATATATTGTGCATGTCCCTAGGATATTGTATTGTTTTTTTTAGTGATAGTCCATCACAGGTGGACAGATCAGGGGAGTTTGGAAAGAGAAAGATGATAATTCGGATGATTTTTTTTTTTTTTTTTTTTTTTTTTTTTTTATTATTTTTTTTTTTTTTTTTATTTTTAGTTTTACCTGATTTTCATACATAACAAAACAATACGTTTTTTCTTCTTCTTAAATGTTAAGTCAAGATACAAGAAGTGAAGTCATGCTTTAACTATTCCATTAAAACTTTACATTTAATTTTTTTTTTTTTTTTCAAAATCGGGTATGATGTACCCATGGTTAGTAGTGGTGTGACTTTTTCTAAGGTTAGTGTTCTAGGGTTAAAAGTTTTAAACTGTGTTTGACTGAACTACATATCTGCCCAGTTTGTTCCACTCATCCACCACCCTGTTCATGAACAGTTTCTTGCTCATTTCCTTCCTGAACCTGAATTTATCCAATTTATACTCAATCTTGCATGTTCTTACATATTTTTAGTATAAATACTTCATCTAAATCATTATAAACCCCTTCACTCCGGCGACGTTGGTGTCACCGATAATCCTCTTCTAAACCTCTTAACCCCTTCACTACTGCCGGGCCAAAACAGCGCCCCGCGCCATATCCGAGATCGCTGTGCGCGCCAAATTTCAAATGTCGCTATTGAATATAACAAGTTTTCAGTCATAAACTCAACCTAATCATCATGTGTTATATATGAAAACATGCAGAATTAAAAGGTGCACATAAAGAAACAAATTAATTGATAATTTTGAGATCTAAGCATAAATAAAGAGATAAAACAACTTGTATATTGGCTAAAGCGAGCCAGGATGCAGTATGCTCGTCCTCGGATATAGTATGGGGCATGCAAAGATGCAGTTTACGCATCCTCGTGTTGAAGGGGTTAAGAGGAATTTAGAGGAGGATTGAGAGGTTTAGAAGAGGATTAATCCTCTTCCATTTCCTCTTGACCCTCTCCATACTGTGATGCCGACGTCTGCGTCACGGATGGAAAGGGTTAATCCCCTTATCCCATTTAAACCTTCAACTACATTGCCTTACAGTCTATGTATGTTAGGGTGTTTCTGTTTTTCAATGTAGAATATTTTGCTCCATATCGACTATGCCCTGGTACCTTATCTGGTCATAATGTTGTGTATGAAATTTCATTACCATGTAATAACATTTAGAGATCGCACACTTTGTCAACTTTTTCCTCCCTCCGTGTGGTGACGGGATTATTCGGGCTCAGGCTCGTCTCTCCCCAGCTTTGCCTCCCCCCCTCGTCTCTCTCCCGTGTGTAGCATCTTGAAGCATATGTTCAAAAGATGCTGCGGCGCATACTCTGGACCAGAGATAGGAGCCTTCAAGCACTTTCAAGAACGGTGGAATTTCCTGGACCTCAGCTCGTACACTCCCGTTACAGACGGTGAATCCCTGGAGGAGTTCGTTGAATCTCTGCGAGAGGACATGGTTGGCTACTTGAGGACTGTCATTCAGAAAGGGAACCATCCTTGCAAAGACTACGCTGAACTTCTAAATCTCTGCCTCGTCTTCCTTGGCGGCTGGGACAGCGGCCAGATACAGTTCCGAGCACCGGGGGCGTATCACCAAGCACGAAGGATGTCCAAGGCGATTTACGCCCTAAAGATCGCCCTCTTCAGGGATCAGCTCGACCTTCCCGACGCCAGGTGAAAGGCATCCTTCGCGTGGCCCACTTTGTGTCGCTGGTTTACGTTCGCCACCGGCATGAGGTCTTTGTCCCGGCGTACGCACTGAAAAACGACTTGGACCTCCTGAAGATCCTATGCAAGTACCCTGACCAAGACGTGCGACAGGAGGCCCTCAAAGTCTTCTCCAGGCACTTATGGTACCTCTCGGAGGATCTCATCTCACCCCATGCTAAGGGGGACAGCTCTATCTGTCCAACTTATCAGTCCCACACTTAACACTCATCAGCCTAGAGAACATTATATTGAGAGCCTGGGAACCTATGGGGAATTTGGGTTTTGGGTGTGAGAAGGCAAATTGACTGAAATATGGGCCTCAAAAATTTCCCTAGAATTGGGAAAAATCCCAAGTCCCAAAACTTTGAGGAATACTATTTCCTTAATAAACAGTATCATATTATATCCAGAATAACAGTCAACACCTCGAAATTGGTTGGCTACCCTCTCGTTAATAACACTCCTCAGTTCTAAATATTATAACAATAAATAATTGGGCCTGTTTCTGCCGGGGATCCCTGATGAGCCCCCTATCCTACACGCGACTACTCCAAGGGGGACAGGGAGTACCTCTCTCCCTGACCAGCTGAGCCATATTAGAAGTGGCGCACAGTGTAGAGGCAGTGGACTCCCAAGTCGACCGTGACCTTACCTAGACGGGTTCCACGAGAAGGGACCCCCATAAGTGCCAACACGCCAGCAGAATGCATATTTGCGTAATTACTCTTAGCACTAAAACTATTAAGCCGCTGCTGGAAGGTGTGTTGATTGCACTAAGTAAAGACTAGTTATAAAATATGTCACCTAATCAATCACCTAAACTACAAAGCAAGACAAGACAACTAAATGACCGACCTATTTGCCTAATCACTGAGAAAACAATGGCCTCACTTATAAATGGTATACAAAAACATTCCTAAAAAACATACCGGATAAGCCTCCTATTCCACACAACCCATGGCCACGGGGTGCAGTATCAAACTGTATAACTGACCAACTACAGTACAAAAAGAAAGCAAAATGTGGAGGCGGTGGACTTTCAAGTTGGCCGTGGTGATTCCAACAGAACTTCCGACAAGTAAGACAAGTAAGACCTCACTCCTGGCAACTCGTTTCAGATCGTATGTAAACATGTATTCACAAGTCATGTTCGTTGAGCTCCAAGATAATATTTAACAAAAGGTAGAAACAACAAAACCTTACGGTGGGCCAGTCCAATTGGGTAGGTCTTGTTAGCCCCCCCTCGCTCCCTGTGGCTGCACCTTCCCCAGTAGACGCTCACTAGGCCTATAATGGATGGTGTTCTGTCTTGGTGTGTGTGTGTGTGGACGCCAGGCAGACACGCCCTTCTTCTTCTCTGGACTCACAGTTTGGAGCTCCGCCGTCGAAGCGAGTTTGAAATGCTAATGATGACACTGATGGACTGATGATTGTAACTTGTGTGTGTTTTATACGGCGCATAAGTCGACATAATTCACTGTTTGAACAGAACATACTCGTAATTCATTAGTTTTATACTGATCTAAATATGATATTCATGGAGTATTACGAAGTTAACAGCCTAGTGTATTATTTTTATTTTGTTATTATTATAGGACACTCGAAGAGGTTTCAAACTATCAATCAATCAGAGTGGATAGAGGAATATATCAGCCAACAACTTAGCAGTGGGGCTTCCAGTCAGGTCATATATACTGTAGATCGTCTCCAGTTTTACTTTTTTGCATTTTTCTTGAATAGAATACTTGAAGAAACATCAATGATCTTGAAATACTATTTTTAACGATCCACTGAGCTTGACACCACTCTAGCCAAAGTCTCCTTGACTCTAGCTGTTGGCCACAGGCTTACATACTAGACTGCGCGTCCCCCATATTAATTGCTGAGTAGTGGTGGGCGTAATAGATTAACCGCGCAACCACCCAGACGGCTGGCAGAAAGATGCCCAATTCTTTCAAGGAGGCCCAACAACGGGGCTGGGGGTGTCGGAAAGAGCCCACCTTTCCACTCCCAATGGCACCGGATAGGTCTCGAACCTATACGCTCCAGCACCCCGCCGGAGCGCAAGGCGGTCCGGCGGGTATTTTTAAGGTGAAATTAAGTAATCGAAAAGTAATTGATTATTGATCACAAAAGTAATCGAAATAATCGATTACTGAAAAAATGGGTTGACTGCATCTATCTAGATCTTAAAAAAGCCTTTGACAGTGTTACAAAAGACATCTTTGAAAGCTGGACTTTTTTTTTTTTTTTTTAGTATTTCGTTTCTAAATATAGGACCTACTACCATGCAGAAAAAAATCAGCTGGTCACTTGAGGACTTTCACACATCTTGGACTACCATAAGTTTGTAAGACTTTACAATGGTTATTTTACAATAATTTGTCTTTACCCCCAAAATACGCAAATATGTGAAACCCACCAATGGGGAAGCTGCAAATAGTAGGATAAATTGTAATGCTGTGTTCTCTGATTTTTATTAATATTTGAAAACAGTTAACATAGGATATGATGAGCAAAATCCAATTAATATTTGAATGAAAATATGATACTTTGCATTGAGGTGGATGTAGACCCAGTCAGTGCACCAGGAAGTTATTTACATTTTGGCACTGGTAGTTCAGGAAGTGCTTCAAATAGTACCACATGTCCTGTCAAGTGTTAGGTTATAAACTGCTGGAAAATAGAAAGTGTTGGACAGAGTAGACTCAAAGGCATTTTGCCTCATCAGCTCCCCTTCTCTTAGTGAATCTTTTACCTTGAAATTCTTCCGCAGTGTTGCCCTCCTTTCTATCTTTTATCAATATTTATATGCTGGCTGCTCTTCTGAACTTACTAACCGCATGCCTTTACTCCTCTCATTGCCTTATCGTACAAGATTTGCTGTACAAGATTTTTTTACTCTAGCTCATTCCTATGATGTCCAAATTTCTAATACAAGTTAACAAGTGCAGTAAACTTTGGGACAGACTTCCTTTCTGTATTTTCTTTTCCCTATGACTTAATGGCTGTCAAAAAAGAATATAAAAATACTTCTCCAACTGAATCTGAACTTATTTGGAATCTCCTAACATCTTCTGTTTGCAAAAGCAGTGATATATTTAATACTTTAGTTTTGCCCTTATGCTGCCACTTTAGCTGAAAAAATCCTGTACAAAGTAATAGAGTATAAGTGAGTTTAGACTAAGACTTCCCAATGAAACAACAACCCATAGAATACAATACCCTAATCAATAAATGTGATTTTTTTTCTACCCTCTGGGAAAAAAAAAAAAAATAAAAAAAAGATCATCATACTCCCCAACAATATCCTGATTACATAAAACAACAAACTAATGATTTCTGAAAGTATCCATCCTGCACCAGCATGGTGGTCTCAGCAGCCTTTCTATCTGCTGCTGGTGGAGCCAAGGCCTCGCTTGCCTGAGAATAAGTGTTTGGGTTTCAGGTCATATACGTGACGGTCAGCCTCGCCTCGCCGGCCGTCCTTATTCATGGCTGACTGCGCCTTATTGCCAATCTTCTTCATCTTCTTGGCCATCTGAGGGAAAATGTTTAGTATTTTTAGATAAATGATAATATGCAGTGTTTAGAAACCATGCTTGAGGGATTTTAACCTCAAAACTTCATGAAATAATACAAAGTAAAAAAGACAAGCAAAATGAGTAGTTGCTTGAGTAAGTAACAAAAGTTTTAGTCCATACCTTGGGGTCCCGCACACCAGACTGATCACGAGGAGTCTTGGAGCTAGAGCGTACACGTCCCTCAGAGTCCATCCGCGCCTTCTTGAGGGCCGGGCGGGAGCGGGAGGTGCTGCGGGTGCGGGTGAAATGGCAGCCCTCCACCTCAGACATGTCCACACCCAGGTCCTCAAACTCAGACCTCAGCCTGGACACCGACCTCTCACGCTCCCTCTTTTTGGTGGCGCGGGGCATCACTGCTCTGCTCTTGGGCCTGTCAATCCTGGCATTGATGGAGTTGATGATCTTCTTCTCCCGAATCTTCTGGGCAAGGCGGTGGATTTCCTTCATAGCCTCATCCTCCTCTTGGATGTCATACTTGTAGAAGCCATTCTTCTCTCGCTCCTCCTCTTCTGCCTCCAACTCCTCCAGTTTCTACAGAAACAGAGGAAGAGAGGCATTAATATCAACATTGGTTCTAAAGGGATAGCACACGTCTTAATTATCTGCTTTATTACATAATAAAGCTGATAATAAAAACTGGGGTTTTTTTGGAATTGACTTTCGGCAAGAAATAATCAGATATCGATTTTGGCACTTGATAACTTCCAGCAAAAATTGGCTGCTTTAACATTTGTAAAAGTACAACAGTGCAGGAACTTTATTTTCTTTTGTCTTTCCTGAATAGCTTATTAAATTTAACGGGGAATGGGTCAGTGGTTAAGGGTGATATGCCCCCGTTGCTAGGTGGCGATGAGTTAGAATCTTCAATAACCAATTGAGTAAATCTACTTATCTCTGATGCCCTGCCCCCTCATGGGAACATCCCTCAAGGCTGTGATCATGGCAGAATGCCTGACCCTGATGTTGCAAGCTATGCTCTTTTCACATTTTGACCACCACCTCCCTATACCCCACCAGCACATCAGCCCCTCTCTAGTTAGATTAGATTCACCATAGTGTAACTTAATTTGAAGCCTCACTCAGTTCCTCCTCACCCAAGACTACTCACCTTCAAGATATCAGGGTCCACAAAGTCAGCTACATTGTATCCTTCCCAGAACTGAGGGATTTTGTCGTACTTCCACTCTTCATTTTCCAAGTCCTTATGTTTGTTCAGGTCAAGGGAGTAGTCATCCTGCAGCTCTTCTTCTATATCCTTCTCTAGCTTCTTGGTCTTTGTAAGTTCCATGGGCTCCTCCCCCTCCTCTGTTCCCTTGTCCTTGGCCTTGAGTACATTCTCTGTGTGCACATAACAAACTGTGTGGTAGTTGTCTTCAAGGAGCTTGAATATGCCCAGTGCCCCTCCTTCAGGAATATACACATCTCTCGTCACAATCCCACTTTTATATTATGCACAGAAATATGAAAGCTGAAGTTGAAATTTACACAGTATTCTCAAAAAAGACTGAGCCACCTCCACATTATATTAGCTATCTATATGTTGGTGAGTACGGGTAAATTTAATGGTAAAAAAAGAATAAAAACTTATCTTGTTACTAAACATCTAGCAGTGAGGTTGGATTCTTCTCAGCAAAGATAATATCCATATCCCATCCTTGGACACTGACTGAAAGACCACTATTTGGCACTGTTGCAACACCATTATTTTCCACTTCATACATGAGCCTCTCTCTGACACCCACCACAAGTGTCTCAGTTCACAGCTTGTCAGGCACACACATGCTCCTTCCACATAGCACCTGTGACCCTCCCATACATGCACACCCAGGCCAGCCACATACCAGGGATGAAGGGTTTGCGCTCCTTCTGATCCCGAGGAGCTGGCATGGCCACGTGGACACGGTTGAGAATGGAGTCTGCCTTCCGGGTGCGCATCTTGGCATCCACACGCATGGCCAGCAGACGATCACACGCCTATGCATGACAGGGAAATGCATCACTGAGTACAAGGGCACCCATCACACATGCACTGGGAGGAAATTTTAATATAAACTAAAATAAAATCAGTGTGACCCAGTGCCACTGACCTTTCCCCATCACTGACCTCCTTTTTGACCTCCATGACACCCTTCTGTGTGAGGGTGGACATCTGCATGACCGGCACATTCTCCTTCTCTATTTGAGCCACTAGAGCTCGCTTCTCAGGATGGTTCTGCTCCAGGTCCTCCAGGCCTGTGATGTCCACCTTGTTACAGGCCACAATCAGGGGCTGAAGCAAAAAAACATATGCTACATTTCTTATCACTAAAAGTACTGAATGAATGAATGAATGAATGAATGTAAAGGAAACACCCATATTTTAGAGAAAGGGTTAAAGTCCTTAACCCTCAGACCAGTGGTTCCCAACCATTTTTTCAGGCGACCCAAATCATGCACTTCTAGACATGACCGCGACCCCACTAGTTTAGTTGTATATATGTTATAATATAATAGCACCATGTTTGATGCTTGGCGACCCCGCTTGGGGTCGCGACCCCAGGGTTGGGAAAGGGGGGGCCTTAGACTATGGGTTTAGACACATCAGCACCCTTGGCCATGGCTCTGGGTGTAGTTACATAATCCAGGCCCTTTCACACTGGAATATTACAGTGTATGTACCAAATATGGGTCACAAATGCTTCTGCTATTCTTAACATAAACTCCAGAAGTTAGTAACCTCCTCCTATCATGAAATCCTATGGCAGTTTTTTTTTATTTCCAAAACTACTGAACATAACTGGAAAACTCTACTGCGCTGAAATCAGACATTTTTAGTTGATTATCAGTATATAAATTTGCATCCAGAAATATCTGGAAACACACAGCTAATGCACTCTCACTCTCATTTCCACCTGTCCTGCTACCACTACAGCTCGAGTAATGATTTTCAACATCAATTGTTATTGTCAGCTGAATCAAACGAGACCAAAATGAACCTGATTGTAGTGATAATATTGGAGTAACTGAGCCAACGGAGCTCAGAAAAAGTAACTTTAGCATTCAAAGCAGGAGTTGTGGCAGAAAATACTCGTGGCCAAGGGGTTAATGAGGGCAAGTGAGTCAAATCTTCCTTTGTGCTCATACAGGTGTACTTGATCCTTGTGTACTACAATCCTCTCACTCATTCCTCCCTCAGACATTTTCCCCTTGCCTATTGTCCTCTTACCTTGTTGGAGAAGAGAGGCTTTATACTCTCGTAAATCTTGAGCTGCTGGTCCATGGAGACACCGCAGGTCTCCGAGATGTCAAGGAAGAAAATGACAGCTGCACGAATGTGAGCGAGCGCAGTGATGGCCTGCAGCTCAATGGTGTTCATCTGATCGAAGGGGCGGTCCAGCACTCCGGGTGTGTCTATCACCTTGATGAAGGAACAAAAGAAAGGTGAATAATATTGCTATAAAACATATCCTAACATGTACAGAAAAAAAAAAAAATAATAATAATAATAATAAATAAATTAAATTACCCTATATAATCAAATAAATACAATATCTACAATATAAACAAAATAAAAATACAACATCAATACTACTACTACTATTAATAATAATAATAATAACAATAGTAATAGAAAAAAAGCATTAAATCAAATATATTAAAACTATATCCCATTCCTAGACATAAAAACGGAAGAATGATGAAGCAACATGTGATTATACTTTCTTCCTGCATCTGGCAAACACCTGCAGTCTCATCAAGTAAATGAAGCTGCTCTAGAGATGAACAGTGTAATCCGAGGCCACCAGTGTTATCTCAGGAGCCATGAAGGAAGGAGCAAAGGACAGATAGACAGACGGGTGGATGATGAAATGAAGGACGGAAAGAACGAAGGAAATCTGCATGGATGGAGGACAAAAGGGGAGGAGGGAAGGAGGGAAGGAATTAAGGGAAGATGGACAGAAAAGAAGAGGGAGGATGGGAGTGAAAAAGCTCAAACAAGAATGGAATGCAACACTGAAGGGATAAGTGTATAAATATGATGGTTGACTCTTACATCAGCATTGGGACAGCATAGCTATGAGCTAGAGTAGAAAGTCATGTGCAGTGAATCCGCAAGAAGGGTAGAGGCATTCAGGTAGCATAAAAATATCAATAGAACATAGAAAGGGAAGCAACATGGGAATGGATTTCAATGTGAGGGGTAGTTGATGAAACAAAAAGCCTTTGACTCTACTCTGTCCCATAGTTTGTGCAAGTCATTTCTTAGAGAACTTTCTAGGAACAGGTATCAAAACTGGTAGAATTACAACACATATATATTGTAATTTTGCGATGTAGTAGATGTTGAATTTAACAGAGGGTGTTTCATTTTCTTCCTCACCTGCCAGCGGAGGTATTCGTAGTCAGTGTGGCCCACGTAGAGGGACTTAGTGGTGAAGGCATACGGCTGGACCTCCACGTCAGCCCGGGTCACCAGGTTCATGAAAGACGACTTGCCTGAGTGAGAAACAATATGCATGGATTATAAAAACATCAAATAATCAGTATGTGACAAAATGCTGAGCCATATGCTTGAGCCATTCAAAGGTTGACTGTCACTAAATATCTATAGTAGTACATTGAATACCTTGATAATGTACTTGTGTTTCATCAGATATGTGCAGCTGTTGTGTATTCCAGGCTAGTAAGTGAATACATCATCCAAACTCAGATCAAATAACAATGATGGATACTTCTTAAATTTTGAGACTCTATCTAACTTTCACATTCATGCCTCCAACAATGAAGGATATTTCCTATTCTATTCTCAACATCAACACAGGAGTGGAAGACATACCATCATGTAAAACACATCTAGTACCATTCTTACAAATATCCATGCCTATAACTACAAAATCACGCCCACCAAATCATCAAACAGAAGTGGGTTAGCTTTCTACAGACATTGATATGACAGAGTAAAAAATCTGTTGTTGCAAAGCTTCAAACTGTGAAGGATATACAACTTCAATATATCTCTACTACTTTTGCATGCAATTATCTATTCCTTTATCCATGAGCAAAGCTTGGGTTCACTTCATTATCTATCTATATCTCCGATGCCCTGCTCCCCTGCGGAACTTCCCTCCAGGGGGTGGCCGTGGAAGAAGTGTCTCCATCTCTCCCTGTTCTGCCACTCCCACTCAGCACACTCAGTCCTGCTACTTCCAACTCTCTCACCCTATTGATCCACTTCACAGGTGGTCTTGCCCTGACAACCCCTCCCTCAGTCCTTCCCTCGTACACTCTCTTCACAAATCCATTCTCCCCCATTCTCATCACGTGTCCAAACCATCTCAGCACACCACACTTCACCCACTCCACCACTACACAATCTACTCGTTTCACTGTCACACCCATACCAAACCGCTCATACACGCTTTCATTTCTTTCTCCATCCCATCCTGAAACACCAAATGCACCTCTTATATAATTCATTTCCACTGCATGCATTCTCGATTGCTGTGCTGAATTCCAGGTCAAAGTCTCTGATGCACATGAGTTGGGTTCACTTCACATTAATGATAGGTGTTAATTTTAAAGTGAGTGATGTAACTCATAGTCCATTAAATTGCATGTTGCAACTGCATTAGGTGAATTCCTCTTTTGAGATTCTTGCACACAAGTTCAATGTGAGAGTTGAGGTCGTGGAGCAATTGGACATGTTCTGCCTGAAAACAAGGAAAAAAAAAAAGATAAAATAAATAGTGTTGGCTGAACAGATAGCAAGATGGCCCCGTGTTCAGGAGGACGCGAGTTCAATCCCCGACCGGTGCCACCAAGCTGGAATTTTTCAACCGCCGCCGAGTGGCTTAAAACTACCCACATGCTGTCCAGAAGACCACCTATCAACCCGGACTCTAGATTCTAGGATTAAAGATGAGCTCCGGGAGGGCAGCATGAGCCAATACAAGATGGTGCCACTATAAACACTCGCCTGCACCAGAACGGGCTGGGCCGACCAGAAGCCTTGGACCGAGCACCAGGATCCACTGGGAAGAAGCCTACCGGCGCAATAGGCCAAGACGTAAAAAAAAAAAAAAAAAAAAAAAAAAAGGCAACAGCTGTGTACCTGCATTGGGGCAGCCACAGACAAGGAGGGTGCGAGTGTTGGGGTCGATGGAGGGGAGGCGAGAGATGTGCTGCCTCACATCTTCAAGATACTTAAGGGGAGGCGCCTGTTTCTTCATGATGGTTGCCATGCGACCCAGAGCACTGCGCTTGAGCTGCTTGCACCGGTAAAGTGAGTCTCCATACTTGAGCAGCTTCGTGTAGTCACTGGCCACCTTGTCCACCAGGTGCCGTGCCATGTTGATCTGGCCCAGCGACAGCTTGTAGTGGTCTTTATTGTACAGTGTGTTCAGCAGGTCAGCATAAAAGGGATGTAAGTCCTGAAACACATAAATATTTAGTGCTTGGTCTGCTGAGACTTGGTACAATCTTGCATCTCTACCTGTCACCTGCACTGACCACAGAGCATCCATATAAGAGTACGTAGTTATCCCAACATTCATTTAACGAAGGACTTCTTATGCTGAAGTTTGAAAGAAGGTGGTACTGCATCCGCTTCCCAGCATGAAAGACAAAAATGCAAAATTTCATCTGCTTCTCTCAAAGGGTTGTGAGGCAAAGTACTACAATACTTCACTGAAATAATTCAAACTGTTTCAAATAAAAATATAGCAGTGAAGGCATTGCTCACCTTGCTTTATTTCTTGCAAAGCAAAGCAATTTTAGGAAAAACCTGGCAACCCTAATTTCTGTCCCTCCTGTTTATAAAAATGATCCAAAGGTGAGTGAAATCAGGTTTCCATTCACAAAGACCCTTCCAGTGGTTATCTACACACATGTATTGACTGTGTCATCTTCGTCTTTTGGTTAAAATATATTTGGAATAGCTTAAATATTGGTACTTGGTAACTCAAAACATTCCAGTGTTTACAAGGCCAAGCCCCGCCCACAAAGACGAAATGCATTCACGAAGAAAAAAAAAAAAAAAAAAAAAATAGATTGACAGGAATATCAAATCCTTGTATTTCTGCAGTCTGTTTCTGAGATAACAGACACAGCACATAAACAACATTAAAAAGTTATTTTCATCCATAAAAAGTTATAATTTTTTTATTTATTTGCATCACACCAATATACCAAACCATTACAAATAAAACTTCAGCATCATACTCTTCAACACAGCTTGCACCTCACTCTGTGACTTTTGCATACCAAGCCATCAATATCTACGACAGAATACTCTCCTAATCACAGTCTATGCAAGTGGTCATTGGTTTAATGATATATGGTATTTACTTACAAGATCACACACACATATACATATATTTGTGGACTCACCTCCAGCTTGGGGAACTCAGAGAGGATGGCAGTGAGTCTGTCATGGAAGTTCTGTTGCGTGTACTTCACTTTGGTCATATAAAAGCGGCGGATGCGGGAGATTTTGAATTGTTTGTGGATAACTGTTGGGGTCTTGCGCTGTGTCTTTGACAGAATGATGTCCACAAAGTCCTGAAACAATGAAAATTCACAATGTTTAACACTAGTATACTAATGACAATCACAAAGTCTAATTCAGACAGAATGAAACTAAATGACATGTACCCCTCAAGACATTAGCAAAATAAAAAGAACGAAGTTGAAAATCATATTTTACCAATGCATCAAATTGTCAGTGAAGATAATAATTAAAATGAATTTTGAAATATATAAAAAATACAAAAAAAAGTCATAGCACATCCTAAGTGGAGAAGTTGGCAAATTAATTAAGGCCTTGAATAGTTATGGCCAATGCTGAAACCAAAACTACCTGGTGTCAGGTTATTCATTATTCAATATGACCATGAAACATTGTTAACATTTACCTTTGCTGTTGGGACAGGTGTTATCTTCTTGAAGTTGTAGTGAGACATCTTGCTGTGTAGTGTGAGGGTTCTGTTCTGTAAAACAATGCCAGAAGAGTTGAATATAAACTATACTGGTGGAGTGAATGGCTGTGCTAGATCATCAAAAATATTGATATAAATAACTTTAGTAGTGGAATGAATGACAAAACTACATCAGTCAAGGTACAGTAATTGCTTTCAAAAGGTGACATACATATTATTATGAGAAAACTTCCATGTCTACAGATTGGAGTTGTACCAACAGTTCCATATAACCCATAAATAGTTTCTTGTCTTAATTAATGCACAAGGCACATGTATAGGGGCTGTGCACAACTCGTCAAGTTCAAGCTCACCCATCGTGAGTAGTGTATGTTCTTATGTTCTTCTGTTCAAACTCAGAAGGACCAACAAAACAAACCACTCTTCTTTTTTTTCGTTTGACCTGTTCCACTTTGTATTGCTTCCTCCACCTTTTGTGGCATGCCGGGGTGTGGAAATAAACGGAAGAAGTTCCCTGATAAATCATTCTACAGACTACCAGCTGTGGACAGGAGACAGGACTGATATAACGTGAGAATGCTGAAGGCAGTGGTTGGCCAGCCTGTCAGTAGGTTGCCAGCCACTGCCCTAAGCGTTCTCATGTTATTTTTTCTCCTTTCAGTCCCTGTCTCTTTTCTACAGCTGGTAGTGTGTAGAACTTATCGAGGAACTTGTTCCATTTATTGCCACACCCAAGCATGCTACCAAAGGAGGAGGAAGCAATACAAAGCAGAACAGGTCAAAAGAGAAGAAAAGCAGTTTGTTTTGTTGGTCCTCCAGAGCCCTGTTGCAATGTGTGAACAGTTACTCTAGTCTAGTATATGGCACCTATTGGTGCACAACACGCATCAAAGCATCATCAACTAGTAACCTAGCCCAACATCCACTTCCAACCCATTCTCCTAAGTGGGCAGGGTGGCTTGTCTGTATTGTAATCACTGCTACATAAAATGTGTCATCACTGATTTAGTAACATGGGAGTTAAAATGAAGCAGGTATTGCCATTGCCATTGCCATTGATGAGGTTTCGTGCACAGCTCCTCTGCCAGTGCAGCGATCCGCAGGGCCGTCAACAATGTAATAATGTTAACATCTAAAAAATTATCCTCAATGCACCTGGTTGTATCATCGTAGGATGTGGTGAATGAGTGAGTCTTGAGTGCATTCTTGAAGGTTACTGGTGCCATGGCATTATTATAGTCACAGCCATGTTTTGGTTTGCACTAAAATATCAAGATCTTTTCTGTTAAAAATCACACATCCAATGTTTTATTTATTTTCATCTAGATCTTTTCTTTTACACTATAACAAATGTCAAACATTATAGTTCCAACTAATTTAACATTTAACAGACACAATTTATCTTTGAGTCCCAAATACTAGTCGGTTCACCCGAGTCGGAAGTGTCCATTATTGCACAACAGCAACCTTACCTTACAGAACCTTACGGTGTTACTGGACGCAGGCCAAAGCTAGGCCACTATGTCCAACCTGCAGCCTCACGGCGTGTCCAATTTCGTGGATACTGTATACTAGCCTACGCATAGTAAACAGTTGTCAGTGTCAATAATATGCAGGCAGCAATAACAAATACCATCAATTATAGTCGATTTTGAGTTTTAAAAATATTAATAATGTCGCAAATAGCTGTTTTACTAATAGAAAAGCCTGCTAATTTTCTTGGTGTGGACAGCTTCAAGGCTATTTAATTTTCATAATCAGTGATCTTGTAAATTAACAAAACAACAACTTGTGACATTACTAATATTTTTAACTCAAAATCAACTATAATTGACGGTATTTTTTATTGCTGCCTGCATATTATTGACACTGACGACTGTTTACTATGTGTAGGCTCGCATACAGTATCAACAAAATTGGACACGCCGTGTGGCTGTAGATTGCCATTGCGAGATAATGCACACTTCAGACTCAGGTGAACCGACTATAGTAGACATGATCGGTTATGTTATAAATTCTATCAATTCCAGTCTGAATAACTACACAACACTGTCACTCACTGATTTCAGGCTTCTTGTACCTCATACTATTTATGCATTTTTTCAGCCATGATGGAATCCTTTGACTTCTGATTTATATTTATCATTATCAAGATCATGATCACCAACACATTTGTAGCATTGTGGGGCCTCCCCATCACTCTTAGCAGTACAGTTGGCCTTAAAATGACCGTATCTTTGACAGTGATAACATATAATTGCATATCTCTCACAGTTTACCAGTGTTAGTACCAAAGTACTACATATGGCACTTTACCCTTCGCAGAGACGGGCGTACCTCTGGAAGAACAGCCTAAATAATCTTCACCAAGCTTTCCTGAGGCAGCAGAGGCCCAGCTTTCTCCTGACAGCTGAAAATGTGAGCTTATATAAACCACGTTGGCCTGGTACCCTCGACGAAGGCCGGCGTGCTGCAAACTCCTCGCGCTCTGATAGGTAAGAAAAACATGTAATATGAAGGCTGCCGCTTTAACTTCCTTTCCCCGTGTGGATAAATCACCTTGAGGTAATAATCCCGCCGCCTGGAGCACGTCAAGCCAGCTGTGTCGCCTCGCCTCGCCGCCTCCACGTCCCGCTGGGTCCACCGTTGCCAGATTATCGTATTCAGAGCCTCATATTTACCGGTTTCTGAGCCATAGCTATTGCCAAAAAACACCAATAATAAACCATTTTAACGCTAACTATATATGATGGCAGTTATTGGGGTCAAGGAGTCAGTTTTGGGGTCGGAAATCGGCAAACATAGGAGGCTGAGTACGACAATTTAGCAACCTTGGCTGGGCCTCGTGCTCGTGTTTACATTATCCTGTCCACATGGAGTTACACATTGTTTTACTTATGAGTTACTAAAAAATTCTAAAAAAGGTAAAAAAATAATGAAAGAAATGCTACCACCACACACATTTATTTAAAACTCTCAAACTTTTATTACTGGCATAAACTATCAATCAATCATCAGTTCTGCTAAGTTTTACCATCATATATGGCCTTAAACATGGATGATAATTTTGTGGTAGTCCAAAAATATGTCTACAGTGATGATTAGTTGAGGCCACATTCGATCTTTGTATAAGGGATGGCTTGAGTACTCCAATCCCGTGGTTCCTCTTCTTCTTTTGACCTGTAACATTGCTTCTTAGGTCCTCCTTCTCTTGTTCCTCCCTTTTTATTCACACACCTTCCTTTTCAGTGTTACGTAATTTTCTAAACTGAAATAAAGTCACTTATCTTTACTTATTCAGACATTAGTGCCCTTTTTTGTGTGTGAGGTGCAGTGGATAGACGTTCGGCTTGCCCCCAACGATGCCAGTAGCCCCTTAAGTTTGCCGATTTTCTACCCAAAAACTGGCGAAATATTGGACACTAGAGATCATTAATTAGTGTCGAAATGTTACCTTGGAAAAAACACCTAATCTTAATATTTAGCTAGGTTTCCCCCCACCAATACTTCTATTGCTTAGCTGTGCACAACCGTTTTCTTTAACAACTCTCAGAGGGATACCATTCTAAACCCGTAAATATGGCCAGGGGCGTCTATATGAACGTTGTGTCCACATGTAGAATATTAATTCGTTATTCACATGCAGTAAATTACTAAAATACCCTTTATCTAACTGCACTTGCGGATCGAGCCAGATATGGAGATTGTTAATGCACCTGAAATGAGATGATTGATTGAGTGATAGTTTGATACAACTATATATAAGTTTGTCTTTCGTGTGCTTTATGGTATATAGATTATCGATGCAAATCGGCATGTTTGCGGTTTATATAAGAGGGCTTGAGGGTCCATTGTATAACCTGCAACAATAAACTATCAATCAATCAATCAATCACAAACATTCAAATATATTACTGAAAAAAAGTTTATCTTCACGCAATCACGAACAAGTAATGCGTATAATAGGTGCCATATCTACTTTTTGCGAGTGGACTGATGGAATGAAAGCGACCATTATATGCTGTGTCTTTGGTTGCCTGACCCAGATAGAGGAGGATGGATGGAAATGAATATGTCAGTCCTGAAAGAGTGGGAGAGGGAGAGAGAGAGATCAAAAATAGAATTGGATAAGTAGCATGGCACATTGGCACTGCTTTGATGTGGCACTGGTGGTGAGTGTGTCTGTGTGTGCGTGTGAGGCAGACGACTCCCTCAGCCTGGCAGCGCGATGGCTCCCCTCCTCTCCCGGCTACTGCTCGTCTCTGCCCCGCGCTCCCAACATTTCCTCCTCAGAGCCATGTCCTCCAGCAGCTTCCTGATCAACCAGCCCAAGTATGCTTTCCTCAAGGAGCTGGGCCTCGAGGAGAATAACAAAGGAGTGTTCAACGGCAAGTGGTTCGGCAATGGCGAGGTGAGAAACTGTAGATTGGTTTGGCCGGGGTGATGGTGATGGGCCGGGTGGGAAGCTGCAGCTGATGTAGGGTGTGGGTGGGTGAGTGGCGTGTTATCTAGGTGATGTTGTTCGGCGTGGGGGATGATAAGGAAGTGCACGTGTTGAGGTAGTCAGGGTGTGGTTTGTTTCAGTCTCATTAGTTTGACCGTAGCGCCAGACCCTTGTTCTAGGCCTATCCTTCATCAGTAAAGCTCAAATATGCCTCAGACCTATATATTCAGTGACATATATGAACATAATCTCCTCTTGATAGGTTGTCAGCCATTTCATATGAATAACATTCAGTTGATGGTGGATTATGAACGCTGTGAACATGTGGTGCGGGGCCGAGGGGAAGGGAGGCGAGGGGAGACAGGCCCGAGTGAGGGGCCTGAGGGGTTGGTGGCTGTCTTGTCTCGGCTGATGTTCAAGGCCGCGCGGGGATTGGCTGGCCGGCAGCCGTGGCCCACAGCAACCAAATTGCTCGTGTTGGAAATAGCTACTGGCGCTCTTCCCACCCCCATGTTATGAAAACTATTGAATCATTAGTTGCGTAAGGACTCAGAGAGTGACATAGGTCAGCATTAACTAGATTGATTTCATGCTGAGAGAAAGAGAGAGAGAGAGACCTTGAAATGATTAGCCTCCCACCCCACTATCCATTAATTAAGGGTAGAGATTCAACAACCCACCATGATGTGGACCATAGAGATGAAAATTTCGTTGCCACTGGTTGATGTCACTGGACTATCTATCTTGACCATTTTGTTATGTTGACAATATTATATGAGAAATAAGAAGGAACTTCTTGTCTGTTACCACATTTCCCTTATCTTGCAGTCAGTCTTCACATTTAGGATATTTCAATCTGCCTTATTTGGTGTGCTCTTCCTGAGCCCTTTCAATGGGGTTGTCTAATCATTAGGCTTACTCTTTTATATGGGAGGCTTTCATCAACTCATGACACAATATAATTTAAGGCAATGTAATTTTTCCTAAGAAAAATCACAGTTACACATTGAGATTCTTCTTGACCTGAGATGAAGCTGTTGTGTAGCAACAATAAGCAAAAAAAAAATAAACGAAAAAATTGGAGTTCTGAGAGATTCTCCGAGTATTGATGATTATGTAATCAATCTCCTTTGCTATCTATATAATATCCAGCAGTGCAACTCAGGCCTTTGTTACTAAAAACTTGAAATTTAAAGCCTTCTGTATCTCACAGAACTGAGGAAAAATTGTAGTTTTCTTGGTACTGAAACCATGGGGGCCAATACATAGCTAAAAGCCACCTCTCTCTGTGCCATTACATGGTAGCATTCAGATCACCCAAGGCAATGAGGGCATCCTAATGGGGGAGGGGGTTGGTCTAATGTGGAGTTAAGTTTGGCATATAACACCTTTTCATTTTCACACATCTCAGTACCGGTATGAGTGTAAACTTCTATAAGAGATATGAAGCCCAAAGTGTGCTTCAGCCTTGAATGCCATGCTCATCAGTCAAGTAGTCCCAACAGCAAAGGGCTACAGTTGGCTGGGGATGCTTATAGCTACCCCTCTAAGACAGGTACCAGTGCAGATCCTTTTCAAATACTTTAAAGAGGGAATATACCTCCTGAATTCTTACCATACAGTTTCATGTCTTATTTCACCCCCAATATTTTGAGATTTGTAATCAGTTCTTTTCAATACAAATTAAGGAAGAGTTAATTTATTGTTGATGTCAATGATTGATCACCATTTATGTATGGTTAAGAGTATGCTTAGTGAGTATTAATTCCTCTGGGTTCTCCACTAGAAGACATCCACTTGTGTTTTAGTTTTAATAGCACAGAACACTGTATTTACAAGTAATAAATATTTCTTGAAATTTAAGTAAAATCCTGACAATGAGGATCTTGATACCAATTGCAGAGGATCCTAAATAAAAGGACCTAGAATAATTAATTTTGAAATTAGTTATAAAGGTGTAAAGTTTCCCAAAAATAGCTGTGTGGGCTTCCTATTCCTATCCAACCCCTTAATTTCTGATAGTAATGTCAAAGCAAATTAATTTAATCTTCACCCCAAGAACTGCTACTGACCTTGTAAGGATTTAGGAGGATAATTTAAGATCTGTAGCATTACTGTATATTATTATGGTACAAGATTAAAATAACCAACTCAACATGTCCAAGAACTGTAAGGTAACCAGCAGTATGTTTTCACCTAATATAAGGCAACCTGTTTAGTATTTCAAATTCCAATACAGTTTAAGTAACCAGTAGAATGCAGCAATGCAAACCAAGGTACTGTATTGACTGTGCTGTTACCCTGCAGGTGGTGACATCATACTGCCCGGCCAACAAACAGCCCATCGCCCAGGTGCAGCAGGGCACCGTGCAGGACCTTGATGAGTGCATCAAAGCAGGCCAGGAGGCATGGAAGGTGATTCCCCCCTCCCCCCCTTCCCAAATCTTAGGAAGCATTCAAATGTAAATATTGTTCATTGTTATTTTAGCACCCTTCCATGTTTATGTCAACAGTGCACCAGTTACCCCACATCATCTTTGTAGGTGTGGGCAGACATGCCAGCCCCAGCTCGAGGTGAAATTGTGAGGCAGATTGGTGAAGCACTCCGGGAAAAACTTGTGCCTTTGGGGCAGCTAGTGGCTGTGGAGATGGGTGAGTGTGGCTGGAAAGGAGGGACTGAAGGCCTTTCTTGAATGTTTGTGTATTGGTAGTTTTGTATGAATCACACTTTTATCCTACAATGATATAATTGGTTTTCACTGAGGCTGTCAAAACAGTATTATGGCTTAGCAAATCTTTAATTGGATTTCTATTTGTCTTATTAATAGTAAATTGAGACTGGCAGTATGTACTCCTTTATTTTCAAGCCAATTAGGTAACCTATCAAAGACAACATTTTAAAGATCTTTGTGCCCAAACTGACCAGTAATATTTTGTTGGGTTTATTTATATCACTTTGTTTTTAATCATTGTTTCAACATGTGCCAGATTTTTCTTTTTTCAATTATATCAAAGAATATCTTGTATGTTTATATTTTTGTTATGCCAACACAGGTGCATTGTTTTCTCAGGTAAGATCAAGCCAGAGGGGATTGGGGAGGTTCAAGAATATGTCGACATCTGTGACTTTGCGGTGGGTCTTTCCCGCATGGTGGGTGGGTCAGTGCTGCCCTCAGAGCGTCCTGGCCATGTGTTGATGGAGAACTGGAACCCCCTGGGTGTGGTGGGTGTCATCACTGCCTTCAATTTCCCAGTGGCTGTGTACGGCTGGAACAGTGCCATTGCCATGGTGAGCCACATCTGTTAGCTGTAAGACTGTATATTATATTAAAATACACAGAGTTTGCATAAGCTTATGAATTAAAATAATGATTAACCATCACTGGTATAACAAATTATATATCAATTTACACAAAAAGATTAATCTTTAAAAACTGTGAAGGTTGATTCAAAAGACCAGTAACTTGTTTGGACATAACATAAGTTTCTGACTTGTTTAATTGAGTGTTTTGTTTTGAGGTGTGTGGTGACACCATGCTGTGGAAGGGGGCCCCCAGCACTCCACTGGTGTCTGTCGCTACCACCAAAATAGTGGCGTCAGTGCTGGAGAAGAACAACCTACCAGGAGCAGTGTCTGCATTGTGTTGTGGTGGGGGAGATATCGGCTCTGCCATGGCCAAGGATGAAAGACTTCCACTTGTGTCCTTCACTGGCTCTACTAATGTTGGCAAGCAGGTAACATTCCATGAGATGACTTCTACATAACTACACCACTAATTTTCACCAATGACTGAATATTCATGGCTACTATTATTCAGTATTGTCATCTAAGAGAAACAACTTAGTTTGATAGCTGTAAATTTTCATTGTAATGTGACCTGCAGAGCCTACATAGCCAAAGTGCTGCCAAATAGCCCTCAAAGGAGATGGATTATTCAACTCACAATGAAGAGTAACTATATGTGTTTGTATGTTCAGGTTGCCCTCATGGTTCAAGAGCGCTTTGGCCGCCACCTGTTAGAGTTGGGTGGGAACAATGCCATCATCGTGGATGAAGATGCCGACCCTGAGATGGTGGTGAGGGCGGCACTCTTTGCCTGTGTGGGAACCGCTGGCCAGCGCTGCACCACCACCCGCCGCCTCATCCTGCACCACACTGTGAGTGCCTTGCCAAACAGACACATCCCAGGCCATGCATGCCTCACAGCTACACAAAATGCAAACAACTTAAGGGAAGCAAAAAACATGGAGAAACACAGATATTCTAATAGCTTATGAATGTGTTGATACTTTCCATTCTGCACAGTGCATATACAAGATATCTCCACACCTTTAGGAAACTGAAACATTTAGCAACTTGGTTTCCTCATGCTCAAAATAATTGTGACATGGTCCATCTGAGAGGGTCATAGAATAGCTGACACAAATAGGCAATGCAGATAAGAAACCAATGCAACTGAAAGGAGTTTAGTATCTGTGAGTATCTTAAATTGTTGGTGTATGCCTGTTGGATTAGATCTGTGACTACTTTTCCTTTCTTAGGTTCGGTAACATTCAGTGGCTGTTAATCCTCAGAACTGCTGGTACAACTGATACCTTGCAGGTTATGCTGGTCACTTATTTTCTTTCCAACTTATGTTGTTTGAGGAAAGGCATTTTGCAGCACCTTTGCTTTTTTTTTTTATATATATATATTTTTTTTTAATTGATATATTTCAGTATACAATTTCTTTTAAGGCGAGAGGTACATGTACGCACTCATACAACATTACTTGCAGCTGTATGACACCATCTTGGAGCGTCTGGTGAAGGCATACAGCAGTTTCATGTCTCGCATCGGTGACCCGCTGGATGATGGGGTGCTGTATGGCCCTATGCACTCACAGCAGGGCATCGACGGCTTCCTCGCCACCATCAAGGAAGCTCAGGCTCTTGGAGGTAGGGTGATGACAGCTCTGTACATTAAATTCCTGAATCCCTTCTCTTCTCCGTTACAGCAATAATATGATCATACAAAACAGCATAGGCCAGGCTAGGAATATCATTTCTCAGATTTTTTTTTTCCTCCTACAGCGCATAAAAAGGAAGGCAATGAACTTCACTTTGTTACTTATATATAAACTTATATACAAACGTTACCAATTAAATTTGGTATTCACGTGTAATTGTGTATGGACATGATTGTATAACTATAGCCCATTGCAATGAATAATCATTTCCCATCACAGTCACATTTCACATATCTTGAGGGGATTATTTGGGGGCCCATCTTCTACTTTATTCCATTTATCCTGAATTATGTGTCGTAGGTGTGTCGGGGTTACAGACTGTAACTTGTAGTTTTCTTCTATTTTTCTGGCTCTACCTATTGAACTGTGTATTATTATTATTATTATTATTATTATTATTATTATTATTATTATTATTATTATTATTATTATCATTATAATTATTATCATTATCATCATTAAGAATAATAATGGGGGTTAGGATGAAAATTTTCTGCCGTCACTTACAAGGTCACCAAATATTTCATAGCCTACAGATTTTCTTATCTAGTTCTTTCCTCCCAGGCAAGGTGGTGTATGGAGGCAAGGTGATGGAGCGGGAAGGCTTCTTTGTGGAGCCAACCATCATCACTGGTCTGCCCCATGACTCCCCGGTGGTCCACAAGGAAACATTCGCACCCATTGTGTACATCCTCAAGTGCTCCTCTGTGGATGAGGGCATCAGCTGGAACAATGAAGTGAAGCAAGGACTTTCCTCATCCCTCTTCACTCAGAACCTTGGAAATGTGTTCAAGGTGAGTGATTTTCTTCTAATTCATCATTTTTTATGAGACAGCTTTTCCTTAACTGTCTTTTTAAAGAAAAATTATTCATTTTTTCAGGCTTTTATATACTGTAAAAAAAAAAAAAAAGCATGTGCCTCAGGACAGAGTGTAGAGTGAGCTACAGTGCAGGGTGGGGGATGCTTTTTTTTTTTTTCCCCCCCCCACTGTTTATAGCTCTGCCATAGGTGCTACAGCTGTTTCATATTTACCATGCTTTCAACCTTTATAAACATGCCCCGGAGGTTCTCTCATTGGAGAAGAAACGGCAACAAAAATTGATGATAGTTGGACTTTAAGGGTTTATGATGTGGCCTCAGTTGTATCCTGGAGTGTGGAGGACAGTGTTATCACTTAACAATTCCTTAAATTTACTAGTTTTACTTCTCGGAATTTATTACTTGAATTTACTAATTTTTTCTCTATCTGTGTAGTGGCTGGGTCCAAAGGGTTCAGATTGTGGCATCATCAACATCAACATTCCTACCAACGGGGCAGAGATTGGCGGTGCCTTTGGTGGGGAAAAGCACACTGGTGGTGGGCGGGAGTCTGGGTCTGACGCATGGAAGCAGTACATGCGGCGCTCTACTTGCACCATCAACTACACCAAGGAGTTGCCACTGGCCCAGGGTATCAAGTTTGAATAAGTACCTCAATGACTGGGTAATATTGTCCTGCCTTACAGTCCATACACTGACCGTCCTGACTCGTGCCATGTGTTGAGGATGTAGCTTCCTAAGTGGCCAGTGACTAACTTAGGCAGTGGTTGCTCAAGACAGCCCACACAGCCTGTAATACTTCCTAAATATATTTTTTATGAAGTCTTCACATTATGCTAATCAAATTGTGAATTGTAATGTGTTTTGATATTCTGAAAGTATATTCACTTGCTCAATTCTATGTAGTACTTGATGTCATGTTACACCATCAATGAAACACAGCTTTTGGAGTTGTACCACTTTGCTAGAGAACAGGATGCCTTACTCCAGAGGTATTTTTATAGATGCAATATTTTGTATACCATTTATGCAGTGTCCATTAATGTGAGAATTTGATACACAAAACCATTTATTTCTTTTATTTCTAGCCTCCTACAAAAAATAAGAAGAGGTGCATGTGTACTCATGTAAAGACTAACATTATCCAAATGTAAGTAAGGATGTCAGTCAAGGTGTGAGATGTTAGTAAGCAGCGATACTTTGGGTCAACAGTTGGTAAATATTTGAGGCAATAGGACCCCATTACCTTTGGCCCAGGTGCAGGGTATTTGGGTTGTGTAGTATATCAGAGTGGGTTGCTTGACAGCCTCTACCTCCCTGAGCAAATTAACACTTTCCCTCTGCCTGACATTCTCTCTTTCCTTTATGTCTTAGGTAAGATATGAAAGTTCTTTATTGTAGTTGTAGTAATTCTATAAGCGTGGTCTAGTGGTCTGCGTGTCTGGCTTCTACTCCGCGGGCCCGGGTTTGAATCCCAGCCTGGGCAGTCGGCGTGCAGCTCACTCAGCTGTTCATCCTCCCTCTTGGACTGGTTGATAAATGGGTACCTGGGAAAACCTGGGAAAGGTAAACTGTGGTAACCTGGATGTCACTCTGCCCCTGTGTCCCAGGGTAATGGGGTCCCTCCCACCACAGGTTCAAGGGCCAATGCTACGGAGATGAGCACCGAGGCCACGCGCTGCTACAGCGTATGCCCCCAGCTTTACCTTTTTTACCTTTTAAACCTCCCATCTGTAACATGTACATTTCTCTTCATCCTTTTGAATTCTCACACCAAGCCCCATCAATCTCTTTAAATCTCCTCCTCCCTCACAGACAGTCTTCTGACTGTCTTTAGCCTTAGATTCTTCCGCAAGGTTGCCACTTTCTATTCTCACGATATTTTCATGCTAACTTTTCTGAACTTGCTATGTGCATGCCTTTACCTCTAGTGTAGCCCCACTGCACATGACTTTCTGCTTTAGCTCAACCCTATTCTGTCTAAATCCCTTATGCAAGAGTTAAGCAGCATCTTTAATAAATGATTTCTTTCACTGGTAAATTGGAACACCCTTCCTTAGTCTGTATTTCCTCTGCCTCTTGTAATTTTCTCCTTCCTCTGACTTGAATGCCTTCAAAAGGGAAATATCAAGACACTTATATTAAAACCTGACCCTCCCTCTTGACTATTACATTTCTTTTTGCAAGGACAGCATTTAGATTTTTTTTTTTCTTTTTTTTTTCAGACAAAAGTGAACCAAGTGTGATGGGTTGCCTTGTCCACCTGTTGCTGGATGCATTTTTAGAAGGGAAATGTGTTAACTGAGTTAGGAGTGGTTACAGAGATTCTAAAGTACATACTATTTGTTTCAGTCTTGAGGACCAAAGACATAATGAGAAAATGAGTAATAGTGGATGGTTGAGGATGAGGAGCTGACATATTCGATCTGGAGTGGAGAACTTTCAGTAGTACAGGGTTCAAGGGAGGCTCTGGGGGGAATGAAGTAAGAAGGGCATGGAGAGAGAGAATGTGTATGGAGGAAGAGGAGGTAGGTAGTGGGAAATATAGAAGGGAAGAGGTTGTAGAGTGCAGAATATAATCAAGGTGTCAGTGAATTTGAAAAGTTCAAGAATTGCTTTTATTCAAACGGGTTGTCCCCAAAGCCTCCATAGTATTGAGAAAAAGCATATTGGCCATGGTGACCCTTTGAGAAAGTGTGGGGAGCAACCAGTTGGCTTCTCAAGACTCATTTGAGGAATAAGGGCAATAATGTATTTAATGTAAGGAAGGGCTCACGGCACCCGTGGCACCCTCAGGCCATTCATGGCTGAACACATGGTTAGCCTCGCATCCTCTTGGCACGGCTTTCAAGCCTTGGATAAAAAGAGAGATAGTGGAAGACTGAGGAGGAGGGACAGGTGAAGAGAATGGAAAAAAAAAACGAAAATGGAAAGACCAAGCAAATTAATTCTATGGACCAAGGACAGGCCAATGGCTGAGGGGACCATGAGGTTTCCACCTCAGCATTGGGCACCAATCCTTGGGCTCAAGGCTCCACTGCGACGTCTACGTGCTTGGAAATGTGGGTGTGGGGGCGGGGGGGTTGAGGACCAACAGGCATAGCTCATTTCCTATACTTTATCACTAGGTAAATTCACATACAGGCTGAAGAGATGTCCAGAGTATACAACACTGAGACACCAAAGGGGAAATTAACCAAGAGCTTAGCCATTTCACAATAAAAAAATGGGCACCTGATGGGTGTCCTGCACATTAATATCCAGATCCAGATTAGGTGGCCCAAGCTAAGCGGTAGCACCTGAGGCAACAGGTGTTCCTCCATCAGCATCACGGTGGTAATGTGCCAGGAAAGATCTTTGTAAAGTCTAGTGTTTTATACTTCGTTTGGAAAATCACAAACATTCAGTGCATTGTGTTAAAATGAAAAGCACGAGTTCAACATGTCTGACAACCATAGTCACAACAGGGAACGTGTGAAACAAGGGATATGCTGGTCCATATAGTTTATTCCCTAAAGTTATACACTGGCTGTACATATTATTACTCTGTGGCACCAGTCACTGCTGCTGTATCAACTAAAGTCAATGAACAGTATTATCTTGGGGGCCGGACGCCCCGACGCTGTACAAGGAGGTCTGAAGCCTCTCGCACCTGTCTGGTCGCCGCCGTGCCCTCGCCACCTTCCGCACCTTCACAAACTAAACTATCACCAGTGGCTACGGCCCCGCACTGTTCACTATCATCCTGGGATATCCGGAGACACCGACCATCAAACATGTAACGACCAATATGCCACCTCTTGAAAATGATAATTTGAGAAGTAGGCTACTACAGTCTTTTCCTCACTTCCAGAGTTGGTGTTTGTATTGATTACCGAAATGACGAACGCATCAGCTCAAACGTGTAATTATTCGCCGTGTGTGTGTGTGTGTGTGTGTGTGAATAATAAGCGACGAGGAAAATAATAATTAGTGCGAGCACTTCAAATATGGTACTTATCTGAGTAACTGCACAGAGCTGAAGCTGATAGAAGGATACGATGTTTACGCTTCTGTGCGTCTTATATTCTTCAAAGTGTTGCTTGTTATACGAGCTAAAACAATGCCTCCTCGCGTCTCACAGAAAGCCTCAGACTGAGAGACAGACGCCTGTTGAGTTTGAGCATCGACAGAACGACATCGTTGAGTATGTGAAGAGACAACGGCCGAGGTAGGCTCCTCTGTGTGCATGCTATACTTGAGCTGACGGAAGAGTTCATGCCAGCTCCCCGGAAGGCAGGGGAGGCGACATGATGAGACACCGACCAAGACACACGTGTAGCCTACCTTAGGAGGGGCGGTTCATGGAGCACACGACTGCACTGCTTCGATCGCTATTTATGAGTCTCGATCCGGAGCATCCATACATGCGTCACGCGGCTGAACATATCGTTAACGGACTGTCTAAAACAAGCACATCAACGATAACAGCAATGGAAGGGCCGAGGCTGAAAAATTTATGGAGAAACATGTTTGGCGTACTTTCTTATTTTAACTATGTACCTACTTTCAGTCTTGCAAGCCATATACTTTTATGCAGAATGATATATTTTTTCTTATTTACATGGTATATAGTCTCGCAAGCCTTCGGTAAGTATTTTAGTGCCAATTATGCATGTTTTTATAACTTGAAATGATTTTCAGCCATTTCCAGTCTTGTAATAAAGTGCCTGTGACAACTCATCATTTGTGCAGCATTATATAACCGTTCTAAGGGTAAACATTTCGAGTCTTGCAAGCCGTCACTAGAAGAGCTTCTATAACGAGGAGGCAACAGTGGCGGCAAGATGAACGTGTATAGGGATCGCTAACAACACCGGCGTGAAGCGAGCACACGGCAACTGGCGTGACAAGGCGCGAGGGGATTCAGGACCCAAAACCTTATTAAAAACACTGAGCTGGCTTGGCGGCCGCGAAGATGCTAAAAACTTTGACTCTATTCAAGGTTACTTCCCGGATGAGCCCATACGCCTCCCAACCAACCTACCCGATACCTCTGATGCATTTGACTGGCTAGATGGAAGACATGGCAAGCGTGTGAGGGTGTGGCTGGCTGCTCGGGGGAGACGTTATTGGCATAGGAGTGGGAGGGGCGGAGGAAGAGGAGGCCCATGGGCTCATCGTGAGTTAGCACCGTACCTTCTGTGGCAGGAATTGTTCGCCAGTTTGTAAGTACCATTGTAATCAGTATTCTTAACCCTCAATAAGGAAAAAATATCCCTCCTGGAAAATAATTATTCAGCTGAGGTATGAAAGTGAACTATTGGTATTAAAGCGATTGATATAACTTTCTTTTCTTGAACAATAATCAATATCCATACCACAGATTGATTTTTCCAAGTATATTTTTTTAGGTATGTCTAAGTGTTGATAGGTATACTACGTAGAAATTGGCGAACAAACCCTAGCACGCCAAAGGTGCAGCACACACACACACACACACACACACACACACACACACACACGTACACGGTCGCACATATAAAAATAATATGGTATGTATGTATAGAGAGAGGTGCTCACCGTCTAATTTATAATACATCACACGGGAAGACCTGACCATCAAGCGCTGCCTCATTTATGCTTAATTAAAAATGTGTTATAAATCAACGAGTGTCCGAGGAGTAACTGAGCTGTTGACACACACACACACACACACACACACACACACACACACACACACACAGGGTTAAAATAATCCTTCGTAAACATATACGTATTCACAGACACATACAGAAACTTTATACTTTTTATGTACATCTGAAACACAAGGCTGTTTCTCTAACATTCGAGGTAAGACAGTGCTAAGATATGTGAGATAATGTAATAAATATACAACTTAAAGAAAACATTTATCGTATTCGCTGTGATAAGAGATGGAGAGGCGGGATTAAAGAGAGAGAGAGAGAGAGAGAGAGAGAGAGAGAGAGAGAGAGAGACCCGCCAAATCCTGCCTATAGACGGAATGCTAAACAGACACTTCTGTCTAAAGACCATGTTCTCCTGTCTAAAGGCTTGTTTCTCGCCGTGGATGTAATGGAAATGTAAAAAATATTTTTCCATGGTTTCTCCATGAGAATATTACAAGAGAAATACAGACCTCTCTCTCTGTGACAGTAATGATAATGACAATGATAATAATAATAATAATAATTATAATAATAATAATAATAATAATAATATGATAGGCCGCCTGGGAAATAAACTGTCAGTTGATCAACTTCTCCCTACAAAATATCTGCGTGATGGGGTTACAGTGAGTATTAAATATTATAGTTGATACAAAAGTCATAGCAACATAATGGAGAAGCCCCGCCCTCCTTCCCCCTTCTAAGAGACACCATTGGTTAACAACAGAATAAGCTCCACCCATTTCCCTCCGTCAGACGCGTGCTATTGGTGGCTGCTGGGGGGAACACGCATACGATTGGTCGCTTGGTTGGAGGAGGTGGAGCCTGTTCGCCTAGTTAATCTTGACACATTGTTTAGGCCTACTACTACATCGCGTGACCCGCCATGGCACATGTACTTTGATCGCCACACAAGCTGAGCACAATACTCTCTCTCTCTCTCTCTCTCTCTCTCTCTCTCTCTCTCTCTCTCTCTCTCTCTCTCTCAGGGGAAGGAACAAGAAAAATGATATGGAAGAGGGCAGCAAAATGAGTTGCTCTCCTCTCCCCTCCCTCCTCTTCTTCCCTCTTACACACATATCTTTCCACCTCACAACCCCTCCATCCCCATTCTTCCATTTTCTCTTCCCTCCGTATCTCGAATTGATGGGTGATGATAATAATAATAATAATAATAATAATAATAATAATAATAATAATAATAATAATAATGATAGTAATAATAATAATGATAATACAGTTTTCCTTCGCAGCTATCTCACAGCGACTATCGTAAGAAAAAAAATGAAGTCAGGGCGGCGAAGACCAGGACCAAAAGTTGACCAAGGGTGGCAGCCAGGGAGGTGGTGGAGGCGGCGGCGGTGGCGGTGATGGAGACGCTGGGCTCGATCTGCAAGAGACAAAGGTTGGTATTATATAAGACACTTTCGCTTCTAACATCAACTATTTCTAAAGGTCAAAGAGGGAGACAATCGAGTTCTAATGGGTGTTTCTTTAGGTTCATGGTACAGAAGAAGGGTCAAATTACCACCAGGATCAAAAAACTACTCCTGGAAATGCCCAAAAGTCCTAGGAAAGCATTGTCAAATAGGCGAACTTAAGCGACAAAATGTTTAGAAATACGGCCCTTTTGAACAGAAAATATCTTCAAGCTACACATCAGAGACCTAGTGAATATGAAAGCTACCTGAACTAACATTTATAACCTTGAGTATTACAATCAAGACGTAGTAATGGATGTGCATAATGTAACACTGATGGAAATGAAGATCACTGAAACTATAGTCTTCCAAATATGTCGAGGCCGGTCTGGCGTAGGCTTCCGGGGGTCCTTTCCTCCCCTCTGCTCTGCCACACAGTCCCAACACCTATCTCTTCCTCTCATATGTAAGCTATAGGTAACATATGAGAGGAAAAAATAGGTGTTGGGACTGTGTGGCAGAGCAGAGGGGAGAAATGGACCCGCGGGAGCCAACGCCAAAACGGACTCGACAATTTGGTTTCACTAATAAGCACGTGTGGTAATAAACAGATCAAGGCCTCTATAACCTAATGAAGAAGATACGTTGTGGCAGTTCATGTAATTAACAGTTAAGTGACTACATAAACAAAGCCACATATAGAAGATAAAATATAAATGAATGCCTCTATAAAATAATGAAGAAAAGTACTACTATAAGAAGCAAGTGCACGAGTAGATAATAAAAAAAATGAACGCCTCTCTAAAATAATGAATAAAGGTAGTGAAAAAAACTGGCCATGCAGATGAAAAACAAATTAATGCCTCAATGAAATAGCGATGAATAATACTGAAAAAAAACAAAACAATCCACGTGTCGATAGTAGGCAGAGTTATGTGAATCCTTTATGAAGTTTCAGTTTTCCCGCTGAAGAGAAACAAATGCAAGTGTAAATGATGAACAAATGAATGACTATATGAAATAACGAAGAAAAGTATTGAAATAAGAAAATACACGGATCGATAGTAAATGGAAATAAATAAATGTTTCTATAAGTAATGAAGAAAAGTATTGAAAGAAACAAATCAACAAATGAATGCACAAAAAAATATTGAAAGTACATATACATAACATATCAGATGGACGTGGCAATAGAACAACTTATAACATTCACGAGTAAATATAACAACGTGACAGAACAATAACTAACATATACACATAAAAAAAATATATGAGGGATAAAAATAACACTTTTAATCACGTATATGAACAACAGAAAGACAAGACAATGCAATATGATGAAATGGATACAATGATTACAAGCGTTGATAGTGTAGTAATGGAGAGATAATGAGAGAGAGAGAGAGAGAGAGAGAGAGAGAGAGAGAGAGAGAGAGAGAGAGAGTGTTATGTGTGTATGTAATCTGTGGTTAAGAATGCGTTGAATCATGCACCTTTTTGACACCACAGTTTCTAAAGATTGAAGAGTTAGTGTGCTGGGGATGGTCGGTGTTGAAGTCGACGGTCGTGCTTTCGGTGACGGCGCTGAAGTGACGGTTGAAGAAAGAGGTAAGAAAGAAGAAGGGAAAGAAGATGGTGGCGAGGAAGATGATGGTGCAGAAGAGAGAGAGAGAGAGAAAAAAAAAGACGACGACGAAGAAGAAGAAGAAGAAAATGACGAAAAAGAAGAGGTAGACGATGACGGTGTGGACTTCAAAGATGATGACGACGAAGATGATGCAGAAGAGAAAAAAGACGATAATGTGAAGAAGAAGAAGAAGAAGAAGAAGAAGAAGAAGAAGAAGAAGAAGAACAAGAACAAGAACAAGAAAAAGAAGAAGAGGAAGAAGAAGAGGAAGAAAAAGAAGAAGAAGAGAAGAAGAAAAGAAGAAGAAGAACTGACGACGACGAAGTAGAAGAAAAAGAAACAAGGGAAAGAAAGACGATGACGAAGACGAAAAACAATCAATATAGAACACACACACAAACAAAAGGTCGCTATAAGACACGCGAAAAGACTCTAAACCGTAAAAAAAATATATATAGGCTACCTCGCATTTTGAAACTTTTCGATGGCAGGTTATGCGCTTTCTGTGCAAGTAAGGCCAAGGGGTTTAGGCTATTATATGCATGACATCGCTTCCTGTTGAGTGCTAAATTAGAGGCGAATGTCATATTAGTGTGTGTGTGTGTGTGTGTCATCAGTGCGGCCGAGGCTCACTTTATATAGCCACCGTACCCGTACAGTGTAATTTCGTCCAGAAGCTCCAAAGATTCTTCTCAAAAAAGACTCCTTGAGAAGCCCCGGGTTCCTTCCCTCACCTTCCCTCCATTGATAACACTGACTTCTACCTCCCCCCTTTCATCCAACCAATCGCCTCCCGTAGCTATAAACAAGAGGTAGGGGCTTCTGGACCGACTTAGACTATAGTTTCCTTCCTTCCCACGTCCTTGGTCCGCCAGGGAGGTAGTGCGAGGCGTGTTGTGGGGAGTAGAAAGGGTTAAGTTGCGCGCTCCAAATACGGGCTCACGACATTGGCGGGGCAGGCAACAAGCACTCCGGAATGTCGGGTTGGTGCTGCGGATAAGGTCTTGGGGAGGCTGCCTCGTTGTGTGCTCTTACGAAACCTTAACTGTCAGGTGTGTGTGTGTGTATGTGTGTGTGTGTTTTCATTCCTATGGCGGGTCTCTTAACAGTTAATACACAGTTCACTAACTTCTTCCATCAAATGTGCCAAGATTTAAGGTTCACCAGTAAGCCAAACAAAGAGAATCACAATTATAGAAGCAGCCATACCAGCAGGTCAAAGAAAAAAAATTACAGTTACCCCAAGACCTTACCGCAACGCGCTGCCAACTACCGGGTCACGTTCTCAATCACTATATATTTTTTTTTCGTCTCAAGGTCAACCTTCTAATATCGCCCGCCTAGCTCCGAGGAGAGCGATAATGTTGTCGTCATTGTCTGTCTGTTTGTCTAGCTGTCTGTTACTAAAATACCTCAATATGGACTGACATGAAGGCACCATATAAATTTAAGAAAACCCTTATAGGTAAATATCTCAAGTGATTGATTTCAAGGGAAAACTCCGATGAAAATTGACTGAATGATGGCGAATAAGTAAAAAAAAGAGGCTGACTGAATAACTTCGGGCGGCCACATGGAAAAACCTTCCGTGCTTTGAGAGGCTCCAGTGGGTACCAGTAAGGGTAGGGAAGGGCCGGCCCAGATCCTGAGTTCTTGGATTCTTGCTTCCCACAAGGATGCTCCGGAACTTTCCGATCAAATTCGATAATGTGGTTTCTTTCTTCCAGCAGGGGAGGTTCATAGTTCCGATGAAGTTCGAAAAAAAGATAACATTGAACGTTGGCTGGCACTTTCAAAACAATGTTATGGTCAATATGGCGGATGATACGTGTTCAGTGGAATAAACAATTTAATTTTGTTGTAGTATTTTTAATTTCGGGTTTGTTTCTCCAAAGACGAATACATTGTGGAGATCGTTATTGAAAGTTGACTACGTATATATTGTTCAATAATACTAGCAGCAGCAGTACTGGAATTATCATTATTAGTAGTAATGGAATAGAAAAAGAGAGAGAGAGAGGTCAGGGGGAGGGACAGACAAGGTAAAATCCCAGTACTGGTTAACGGAGCTCAAGGTGAACACCCCTCCCCCCACTGCCCCCACTCTTACATACCATCTGCCGGTCCCCTCCCTCATCCCCCCTCCCTTCCTTATTACCATCTCTCTCTCTCTCTCTCTCTCTCTCTCTCCCTCTATCACCACAGTCTCCACCCACGAAATCAAGTTAAAATATATTTGTGTGTGTGTGTGTGTGTGTGTGTGTGTGTGTGTGTGTGTGTGTATAATAAAAGCTACTACTACTACTACTACTACTACTACCACTACTACTACTCGTCCTGCTGTTTCTGCTGATTATTCGAATATATATATATATATATATATATATATATATATATATATATATATATATATATATATATATATATATATATATATATATATATATATATATATATATATATATATATATATACACACACACACACACTGCGTAGTTAGAGAAAAAAATCTCTCTCTCTCTCTCTCTCTCTCTCTCTCCGTGGCACCGTTTCACCGTCAGCGTTGCACAATTAGTATTTTTCAGAACCAATAATTACCCCTAATGACGCCTCCGCCCCGCCCCGCCCCGCCGACCCGCCGTGACCCACGACCCACGGAGGTCAGCGCGGGGCGGAGCGAGGCCGAGAGGAAAGGAACCAGCAGGAACGCTCCCACAATGCAATGCTGCTTGGTGATGTGTAGCGTTCCTTTACCCTAAGTAACGGGAATGGATTATTTAGTTTGCTTTACCTGCTGGTTGGTCTATATTTACCTATATTGATTCTTTTTTCATATACCGTCATCTTAAAGTAAAGTCCCTAGATTTTCTTTCGTCACTTTCTGGTTTAAATCTTGTGCCTTAATACGTGATAGGAAACCACAAGTAGTCTGCCTTACAAAACAAAATTGAGTAGCAGCATAACAATTAAGAAATCACTCCCCAGGCATTGTAGAATATGACTTTCAGCTATACAAAACTTGACATCACTCTCCGTAAGCTATTTGAAAGGAACATATCTGTCTTTAATGGGGACTCGAGAGTATAAATTAACAATACCAGAATGGTCCCCACAGATGGCTAAATTATATGGATTGGCGAACTTCCTATGATGTTATGCTTATAGACTGTGCCAGATATGGTGCAAATTCATAAGCATGTGTATTATGCTCATCTGTTTGAGAATTAAGGCAACGCAGTCACGACGCCTTCCGTGGTGCATTGGTTAGCACGCATAGCTCAAATCCCGGACAGGGTAGCCGGCGCACAGCCCACCGAGCTCTTCATCCTTCCTTTCGGCCTGGTCAATGAATGGGTACCTGCATGGGGAAATTTGGGGAAGGTGAACTGTAGTAACGCTGGTGTCACCCATCCGCTGTTCCAGGTTAATTGGTTCTTGCCTACCACAGACTCAAGCGCCAGTGAGACGGAGATGAGCCCCGAGGCCACGCACACTATAGCTTATGTCCCCATCTTTACCTTTTATTTAAAGCGCAATACGTACAAGGTTGTTTTACAAACTAGTTACTAAAATTTCGTTTTTTTCTTTCTACGTAGTCTTCTGGTGTGTTGGGCAGGATGTTTTTTTACAATGCCTCCTCTTCAAGGCTCTCTAGACACACCCAAGCCCTGCACGACTCCGCTCACTCCGCGCCAGCCAGTGAGATTTGTGTCAATGGTTAAAGTGGTTAGTTATTCCATGAACGTTTGTTTCTCTCTGTCTATCTATTCATCTATCTGTGCCTGTAGCTGCATGTATCTATGCTTGTGTATCTGTGTACCTTCACACTTCTGTCCATGTATTTCTATCTATCGCCTGTGACTGTCAATGTATCTATCTATATTTATCTATCTATATACTTTTGTTTTTTTATTAATTTATTCACTCATTCATTAAGGATATACTTATCCAACGAAAACAAATTACGAACACGAAATGGAAGGTAAGGTTATCATTAAAGGGTCTGAATGTATTATTATACTGTAACCAAGTGGTCAGCGTGCAGGCGAGGTGGCTCTAGTAGCCCGGATTCGTATCCTGCCATAACCAGTTGGCATTGTAACCACCGCCAAGAGGTTGTGCTGTCCAGATCTTCAATCAACCATAGCTTCAGCGACCTTGGTCATGAGGTGCACGGGAAAGCAGCATGGGCTAAGCAAGAAACATTTCACGATAGCCACGCTGAATAAAACCCGCCCGCTCCAGTAATGGGCTGGGGCCGACTCCTGGCCTCCCAAAAGAGCCTACCAGTGCTATGGGCCACACGAAAATAAAAATACGTTCTCTCTCTCTCTCTCTCTCTCTCTCTCTCTCTCTCTCTGGTGCTATTATATATTCCTAACCAGTTACTTCACTTCCATAACACTTATTTGCACACACATCACAGCCGATCTTGGCGAACACAAAACTATGGCGTTAATATTCATGGGTGATCTGTATATCCTTGCATACTACTGCCAAGGTTATCTGTACATGTATTAAAAAGTTGTCAGCACATACATTCACGATACCAGGTTCTCCTTATTATAGACAATGGCCTTTGCTACCGTTCTCCACCTCTCTGGTATTAGTGCACTCCATCCTGCTCCATCCCGCCACTCCATCCTGCCCTTACTTCTATCATTTCTTGGTTGCGACTCTTGTTATTTTAAGGTGGCCGGGGGATTTACCGTCTCAGGGGTTCTTTCTCACTACCAACAACTAGTGGTCAGTTTCTTCCTTGATTTGTATTGGTTTGAGTGTGGCCTGAATCAGATCTTCGTAATTCATCACTCTGGCTAAAAACAAAATAATAAGTAGATGTAGAAGTTGAGTCTCACGCCGCGGCCCTGACCCTGTTCTGTTAAGAGGCCCGACCACGCAGCGGGCTTCATCGAGGCATCCAAATCAGGTGAGCCAATCAGGTGCCGCCAATGACGGGTGCAAAGCAAAACCTACGGGATCCCTGCGTCTCAAAGAGGGGAGCTCCTTCCATCCCCCTTTTTTTGTTTTGGGGGCGGCAGGGGTGGTGCAGGATTAACCGTGTGGGGTCCTTAAACATCCTAAGCCTCACGCAGGAT